>NC_072402.2:37602500-37902500 GCF_028858775.2 Pan troglodytes
AAATATATCTGTTTGTATACCTAAAATAGGGCTTTATACATAATAGGTATCCCTTTTCCTTAAAATCCCTGAAGCTCTTTCCTGTCCCTTCCACATTCCTTGGTCCTTCTATCTCTCTGACCACCTCAGTCTCTTTTGCAGTCTTCCTCTTAGCGCCCTTACATACATGTTTTATTTAAACTAGATAAAATGTGCTGTTTTTAAAGATGGGAACATAATCTTCAAAGACACAGATTTGTCCAAAGTTTATGCCTTATGACATTTTAAAATTGTATTTTTAAAACAATTTTTGCTTTTTATTTAATTTTTCTAATCTGGTTTATCTGTGTTAACTAGATTAGGAAGCCAAAAATTCTATTACAATATTAGATTAAAGCTGAAAACTAGTAAAAAAAAAAAAAAAAAAAAAAAAAAAAAACTTACCAATTGCCCCAGTTATGAAATCCTGCAGCTTGGAGTACATGTACAGCAAACTGACAAATATAGACGAAGAAGAATACAAAGAATCTAAATGAACTGTCACTCCTTTGAAAAAAAAAAGAAAGAAAGAAAAAAGGGGGTTAGGAAGAGAGAAAGAAGGGGAAAACGTCATTTTTCTCATTATCTTTACATTTACCTGCAGAATGACATTCAAACCTTAAAAGCACAAACAAAAAAAAGTGGCAACCACCTGAGGCCTCAAGTTAACAACATTGTAATAACTTATGTGAACTCGTCATGCTAACACTAGATATCGTTATTCTAACCTCACTTTGTCCTTTCAATTTCCAACTGCACCACAATCCCTCTTGACAAAAAAACTTACTTGTTTTCTTCTTTTATTAAACAGCATCATAGAATTACAATCAACATACAATGAATTGCAAATATTTAAAATATCGCTTTAATAATTTTTGACTTATTTATATACTTGATTCCCCAATCACTATGATGAGCATATCCCCAAAGTTTCCTTGAGCCCCTTGGTAGCCCTACCCTACCCACTGTTTTTCTGTTACCATAGTTTGACTACTTTATAGAATTTTATATAAATGGGATCATATATTATGTAGTCTTTTTTCCTTGTCTGGCTTATTTTACTCAGCACAACTATTCTGAGATTCACCCAGTTTTGTGGCATGTATCAAAAGTTCATTCCTTTTCATTGCTGAGTAGTATTCCACTGTGTAAATATACCACAGTTTATTCATTCACTGTTGGGACAGTTAGGTTGTTTCTAGTTTTTTATTATTATAAATAAAGTTATTATTATTATTCATAATAAAGCTATTATTAATAGTCATGTACAAGTCTTCCCATGAACATATATTTCCTTTTTCTCTTAGGTAAATACCTACAAGTGGGAAGGCTGGAACATATCATAGGTATACGTTTAACTTTTTAAGAAACTGCCAAACTGTTTTACAAACAGGTTGTTCTATTTTTATTTACATTTTCTTTTTTTTTTTTTTTGAGACGGAGTTTTGCTCTTCTTGCCCAAGTTGGAGTGCAATGGCGCAATCTCGGCTCACCACAACCTCTGCCTCCCAGGTTCAAGCGATTCTCCTGTCTCAGCCTCCCGAGTAGTTGGGATTACAGGCATGGGCCACCATGCCCAGCTAATTTTGCATTTTTAGTAGAGAGGGGGTTTCTCCACGTTTGTCAGGTTGGTCTTGAACTCCCGACCTCAGGTGATCCGCCCGCCTCGGCCTCCCAAAGTGCTGGGATTACAGGCATGAGCCACTGTGCCCAGCCTGGTTGTTCTACTTTTCATCCCCACTGGCAGTACATGAGTATTCCAGCTCCTCCACATCTCATTAACACTTGTTACGGTCTTTTTAATTCTAGCTATTGTAATAGCTGTATAGTAATATCTTACATGGTTTTAATTTGCATCTTCCTAATAAGTAATGTTGTTGAGCATCTCTTTATGTGCTTTTTGTCATATATAGATCTTCTTTCATGAACTAATTAAAATATTTTTCTGATGTTGTAATTAGATTGCTTTTTCCTTTATCGTTGAGTTGTGAGAGTTTTTAAAACTATATTCTAGAAATACAAGTCCTCTTTCAGATATATCCTTGACAAAGATTTTCTCTCCGTCTGTTGCTTGTCTTTTCATTCTCTTAAGAGTGTCTTTTGGGAGCTGGTGTAATGGCTCACACCTGTAATCTCAGCTATTTAGACACTGAGGTAAGAGGACTGCTTGAGGCTAGGAGTTTGACATGAGCCTGGGCAACATGGTGAGACACCCATCTTTATTTAAAAAAAAAAAAACAAAAAAAAACAAAAGGGAAGAGGAAGAGGAGGAGGAGGAGAAGGAGGAAGAAGAAGAGGAGGAAGAAGAGGAAGAAGTAGTAGCAGCAGTAGTGGAGGAGGAGGGGGGAGGAAAGGGGAGGAAAGGGGAGGAAGGAGGAGGAAGGAGGAGGAAGGAGGAGGAAGGAGGAGGAGGGGAGGGGGGGAGGAGGGAGGAGTGGAAGAGGGGAAGGGGAGGGGGAGAGGAGGGGGAAGGGGGAGGGGGAAAGGAGGAGGAAGGGGGAGGGGGAGAGGAGGGGGAAGGGGGAGAAGGGGAGGAGGGGGAAGGAGAGGGGAGGAGGGGGAAGGAGAGGGGAGGAGGGGGAAGGAGAGGGGAGGAGAGGAGGGAGGAAAGGGGAGGAAAGGGGAGGAAGAAGGAGGAAGGAGGAGGAGGGGAGAGGAGGGGGGGAGGAGGGAGGAGTGGAAGAGGGGAAGGGGGAGGGGGAAGGGGGAGGGGGAAAGGAGGAGGAAGGGGGAGGGGGAGAGGAGGGGGAAGGGGGAGAAGGGGAGGAGGGGGAAGGAGAGGGGAGGAGGGGGAAGGAGAGGGGAGGAGGGGGAAGGAGAGGGGAGGAGGAGAGGAGGGAGGAGGAGAGGACGGGGGAGGAGGGGAGGAGAGGGAGGACAGGGAAAGAGGGGGAAGGAGGGAGGAAGGGGGAAGGAGGCAGGAGGGAGAAGGGGGAGGAGGGAGAAGGGGGAGGAAGGGGTAGGCGAAGGGGGCAGGGGAGGAGGGGAGGGGAGGAGGGGAGGAGGGAGGGGAAAGAAGGGAGGGGAGGGAGAGGGGGAGGAGGGAGGAGGAAGAAGAAGAAGAAAGTTTCTTTTGAAAAGGAGTTTTGCCTTTTTACGAACTCCAGTGTATTCACGCTTGTTCTTTTATATATCTTGATTTTACTGTTGTTTCTGAGAAATCTGCCAAAGCCAAGAATGCAAAGATTTTTTTTTCCTGTTTTTTTCTAGGAGTTTTCTATTTTCAGTTTTACATTCAAGTCTATGTTCTTTTTTGAGTTAATTTTTTAAAATATCATATCAAGTATGAAGTTCTTTTTTGCACATGGTTATCCAATTGTTCTAGCAGCATTTCTTAAAAAGACTGTCCTTTCTGCATTACGTTCCCTTTGTACCTTTCTCAAAATTAGTAGTCTGTCTATGGCTGGGTTTATTTCTGGGCTTGCCATTCTCTCCCACTCTTCTATTTGTCTACCTTTTTGTCAATACTATACTATTTTGAAGTTTTCTAGTAAGTCTTCAAATTAGGTGGTGTTAGTCCATCAACTTTATTGTTCTTTTTCAAAGTTGTCTTGACTATTTTAAGGTTTTTACATTTCTATAACCAGTATAAAACATGGCAATGAGTTAACATGAATACATTAAAGCAGTGGTCCCCAACCTTTTTGGCACCAGGGACCTGTTTCGTGGAAGACAATTTTTCTACGTATGGTGGGGTGGGATGGTTTCAGGATCAAACTATCTCAGATCATCAGGTATTAGATTCTCATAAGGAGCATGCAACCTAGATCCTTTGCACACGCAGTTCACAATAGGGTTTGTACTCCTATGAGAATCTAATGCCACTGTTGATCTGACAGGAGGCAGAGCTCAGGTGGTAATGCTCGCTAGCTGGTGCTCACTTCCTGCTGTGTGGCCCAGTTCCTAACAGGTCACTGGCCAGTACAAGCCCACAGCCCAGGGGTTGGAGACCCCTACTCTAGAATCAGCCATTTCCCCTGAGTCACAAAAGAGCAAATTTTAATGGTTCATTAATAATGTTTTCTATGTCAGTCAGATTTAAACTAAATGGTTCCACATCTTATTGCATCAGTACTATATTACACCAAAGCTGGTATTAATGACCATACAGCTCAGAAAAAATTATTAATGAAAAATAACCAATATCAAAATCTACAATATAAAATGCTATTTTTATAATACTGAATAGAAATCCTATGTATGACTCATATCTCCAGGGATACTATAGAACACATCACTTTTAATACTAATTTTTCTTTTTACTATTTTGAAACAGACACTTCTAAAGTATATTTCTATTTCCCTGTCCCTCTGGCAAAGAATGAAGAATATAACTTAATATTATATTTTTTTCACTTAGAGTTTTTACTTCTATTTTGTGTGCCAAGAAACCAGACTATTAAAATATTTTACATTATAAATATATAAAATATGTGCTCTAAAAAGGGGGTGAATAATGTCTACAGCCTTCACAACAGCTATGTCCATTACCTTGTTCCAAATTCTTAGACACATTCTAGAAGCTGAAACTGCCTAACTGTAATTTCTAGTTAAGAAATCTATTAGAAGATACTGAATATGTTTTAAAAATTAAGAAGTCCTACTCAAAAACTATTTCTAAAATATTGCTTTCAAATACAAATGGAGGTATGTTAAAACTAGTCCACCTTCCTCTTTCTGTATGTACAGTTAGTACACACAAATGCACAGTTAGTGTACAAAACTGATCAAATGAAAACCTCAAAGTTTACTTTTGTCTAGTTTTATTTTAAATAAAGCTAAATAAAAGATATTAAGCAGGTTAAATATCATTCTCAAGAGATTGTATTTATTTCATTTTACCAACTTTTCTATTTCTGAATAAGGAGACAATAAAATTCATTTCATTGCACACTGACCATTAATACGAATAATTATTTTAAAACACTTCAAAGTTCTCTAAGACATAAACTCCATATCCCAGCACTTACTTAACTACCTAGACTCTTATCTCCAAGAGAGCACAAATCTTCCTTTACCTGAGCTGTCCAAATTACTGCAAATGCAAAATCAGTCAAATTCAAAACAAACTGAAGCAATACAATCATCACGTGAATATCAAGTTCCTTTCAGATGCTTGAGGGAAGGGCAAGGAAAAGCTGAGGAGCTCTGGAATAGCCAGAAGACCCCCAGGAGAGCTGTACCTTAGCCAGAATCAGAAAAGGTCCAGGAAAAAAAAAAAAAAAATCATCAGGGGAAGAAGAACTTCTATTGGCATTCAGAAGGTAGGTCTTGCGTGCAGGAAGAGACCAGAAAGCCGACTGTTTAAATCAGCTTGAACATAGCCATTTTAAACCAAAGAACAGAAATATAGATTTAAAAATAAAAACACTATACATTGATTTAACCTATGTGAATTAAATTGTAATCTGCCTCAGTTTACGATAAAGTATTTATGGTATCATGGATATTTATTCATAATAAATCCACCTAAGTAATGTATTTTCTCATCAGAACACATAAATAAAAGCTCTCTACTACTTGCCATCCTGGCTTTTTCAGATCAAAGCCTACTGGAATTCCAACTGAATTTCAAATAAGCAAGTAGTTTTTGGTTTAATGTCTTCTACAGTCAAGCTGCAGCACAATTTTAATAGAAAAGTTCTTCCCTGAAGTATGATAATAAATCTCAGAAAATAAGCTTATTTGATCTTGTAAAGTTTATTTCACATGCCAAATCAATACCAGAGATATTAATTACAACTACCATTTGCTGGGACGGGAAAAGACAAAGTATTTCATTATTTCAAAGGGCTAAGATGGGGGGACACAAGTTAACTAAAGCACACCACTAAATGTATTTAACTCTGGCAACTCAACATAGCAGATAAGAGAACATGAATTTACAGATTTGGGTTTGAATCCAGACTCTCCCACTTAAAGTTGTGTAACTTTGGGCAAAGTATTAAGCCTGAGATTTTCCATTTGCAAAATGGGGGTAACAGTGGAACATGCTTTTATATAAATAAAATACTGCAGGTAAAGTGCTTAGCTGGGAATGCATAGGCACACAGAAAGCAACTGATAAACATTACTTGTTGATACCTGTATTACACTCATGTAATACTGTATCAAAATAAACTGTTTTGCTCACAGAAGTAATATCCTGCTCACAGAAGTGGCATTAGGCTGTTGATAAGATACTGAAAATTTCTGGAACATGGTTGCTAACAATCAAGACTACTAGAATCAAGTAATACAAGAAATTATTGATGGTGTACAGGCATTAGAATAAAAAGAAACTGATAGAATTTGGCTGTGTCCCCACTCAAATCTCATCTTGAATTGTAGCTTCCAGAATCCTCACATGTCATGGGAGGGACCTGGTGGCAAGTAACTGAATCATGGGGGCAGGTTTTCCTGTGCTGTTCTCATGAAAGTGAGTAAGTCTCACAAGACTGCATGGTTTTATAAAGGGCAGTTCCCCTGCACACACTCTCTTGCCTGCCACCATGTAAGACATACCTTTGCTCCTCCTTCCCCTTCTGCCATGATTGTGAGGCCTCCCCAGCCATGTGGAACTGTGAGTCCATTAAACATCTTTTTCTTTATAAATTAACCAGTCTTGAGCATTTCTTCATAGCAATATGAAAATGGACTAACACAGAAACCTAAGAAGTACAGGTGCTTTTCTTGTCTTATTTGGGGGCTCCAAAACTGTCTAAACCAGCCCCATATTCCCTCTTCAGTAACTTTATGCTGAAATGAATTCTTTCTCCAGAATAGGGAGTCTATTAGTAGGCTTGAAAGGCAGCACTATGAACTGCCCCTTACCGTAACAGTGCAAAAAAAATTTGCATATGTGTTTTTTTGGAAGAAGATTCGAAAATTCTAAATTTATAATAGAGTCTATCTCTTAAAATCTATTAAGAGCTGGGCACAATGGTTGACGCTTGTAATCCTAGAACTTTAGGAGCCAAGGTGGGAGGATCGCTTGAGCTCAGGAGTTCAAGACCAGCATGGGGCAATACAGTAAGACCTCATCTCTATTAAAAATAAGAAAAATTAGGTGTAGTGGCACATGCCTGTAGTCCTGCCTATTTGGGAGGCTGAGGCAGGAGGATCATTTGAGCCTGGAAAATAAAGCAGCAATGAACAATGGTTGTGCTACTGTATTCCAGCCTGGGTGACAGAATGAGATCCTATCTCAAAAAAAAAAAAAAAAAAGCAAAACCACTCACTAGTCTGGCTAAAAAAAGCACAGGACTGGAATGAAAGAGACTCTGAACTCTCTTCTTCCCACCTATGCTTTGTCAAAAGCACAGGGGACAATGAAAAAGCTCACATTACATGAAGTTTTAAACCTGAACAATATCAAACCTAGACCACAACCTTGGTGCAAACTCTGAATCCTCTATACTTAACAGACTTAATAATAGCTAACATTTTTTGAACATTATTTGCCAAGCACTATGTCAAACACATGTATTGCCCATTCAAACCGTACAACACCCACGTGAGGCACACTAATATTGACTCTATTTTACGGATGAGCAAACAGATTTAGAGAGGTCAAATAATCCAAATACATAGCTGGTAACAGAAATGCTGCTACTTATCTGTGCATCTATTAAGGTAAAATTCTTTTTTTTTTTTTTTTTTTTTGAGACAGAGTCTAGCTCTGTTGCCCAGGCTGGAGTGCAGTGGTACGATCTCAGCTCACTGCAAGCTCTGCCTCCAGGGTTCATGCCATTCTCCTGCCTCAGCCTCACGCATAGCTGGGACTACAGGCACCCACCACCACACCCAGCTAATATTTTTGTTTTTGTATTTTTAGTAAAGACAGGGATTCACCGTGTTAGCCAAGATGGTCTCGAACTCCTGACCTCATGATCCGGCTGCCTTGGCCTCCCAAAGTGCTGGGATTACAGGCATGAGCCATGGCACCCAGCCTTAAGCTAAAATTCTTAACCAAGTGATAAAACTACCTCTAAGATAATATTTCAATTCCATCATCTCCAAGAAATTTAATTATCAAGGAATAGAACACCACTAGCTAAAGTAAATTAACCCCAAATGCTCAATGCAGTGTTTCTTATATATAGGAGAATATAACAACTAAAATCTCACATTTGAATTGATACTCAATGTAGAAAGCTTAAACAGACAAAATCAGCCAGTAGATAACCATTTTCAAATTACCTTTGAACAAAAAAATTAAATAAAAGGAAAACGGAAATCAACATTGATTAGATCCTAGGTCACAAATGGACTGTTTCCAAGCTATTACATAGGCTATGCTCTTATAAAACAAAACTCAGCCGGGCGCGGTGACTCACACCTGTAATCCCAGCACTTTGTGAGGCAGAGGGAGGCAGATCACCTGAGGTCAGGAGTTCGAGACCAGCCTGGCCAACATGGTGAAACTCTGTCTCTACTAAAAATACAAAAATTAACCAGGCATGGTTGTGGACACCTACTCGGGAGGCTGAGACAGGAGAACTGCTTGAACCCAGGAGGCTGAGTTTGCAGTGAGCAGAGATCGAGCCACGGCACCCTAGCTTGGGCAACAGAGAAAGACTCTGTCTCAAAACAAACAAACAAACAAAAAACTCAAACATTTTTCTGCAAATAAGCCTCCATGACACCTATCTGAACAGAGAATACTAAACAGTAGAAGTTTGAGTTTTCAAACATCTAGAATACCACATCATGAAACTATTTATCATGCTTTTTTCCTTCTTTTTTTGAGACAAGGTCTTACTATGTCACCCAGTCTAGAGTGCAGCAGCATGATCACAGCTCACTGCAGCCTCAACCTCTTGGGCTCAATCAATCCTCCCACCTCAGCCTCCCGAGTAGCTGGGACTACAGGCACATGCCATGACAACCGACTAATATTTGTACTTTTTGTAGAGATCAGGTTTCACCATGTTGCCCAGCCTGGTCTCGAGCACCAAGCTCAAGCAATCCTCTCCTCTTGGCCTCCCAAAATGCTGGGATTATACACACGAGCCACCACACCCAGTCACCTTTTTTCTTTGAGACAGAGCCTCACTCTGTTGCCCAGGCTGGAGTGCAGTGGCTCAATCCTGGCTCACTGATCTCGGCTCACTCCGCCTCCCAGGTTCAGGCAATTCTCTTGCCTCAGCCTCCCAAACAGCTGGCATTATAGGCACGTGCCACCATGCCTGGCTAATTTTTGTTTTGTTTTGTTTGTAATTTTAGTAGAGACGGGGTTTTGCCACATTGGTCAGGCTGGATTCAAACTCCTGACATCAGGTAATCCGCCTGCCTCGGCCTCCCAAAGTGCTGGGATTACGGGCATGGGCCAGTGTGCCCTGACCCAGCCACCTTTTTACTAATACCACTTGAAAAGTTTAATATTAATTCTCTTGATGGTCCTATCACTCTTACACTTGAAATTTCCTAACTATTTTAATCATATACCTTGAAACATCATTTTCCCCCCTAAACTCTTCAATAAAGTGTTAACATAACTTCAAACCCTAAATCAACTATCAAAACTTTATAGTGATCCGTTCGAAGACAGCCAAATAGGAACAGCTCTGGTCTGCAGCTCCCAGCATGATCGACACAAAAGACGGATGATTTCTGCATTTCCAACTGATGTACCTGGTTCATCTCACTGAGACTGGTTGGACAGTGGGTGCCACCCACGGAGGGTGAGCCGAAGCAGGGCAGGGTGTCACCTCACCTGGGAAGTGAAAGGGGTCAGGGAATTCCCTTTCCTAGCCAAGGGAAGCCATGACAGATGGTACCTGGAAAATCGGGACACTTCCACCCTAACACTGTGCTTTTCCAATGGTCTTAGCAAACGGCACACCAGGAGATTACATCCTGTGCCTGGCTCGGAGGGTCCCACGCCCACAGAGCCTTGCTCACTACTAGCACAGCAGTCTGAGATCTAACTGCAAGGTGGCAGCAAGGCTGGGAGAGGGGCGTCCACCATTGCTGAGGCTTGAGTAGGTAAAGAAAGCTGCTGGGAAGCTCGAACTGGGTGGAGCCCACCACAACTCAAGGAGGCCTGCCTGCCTCTGTAGACTCCACCTCTGGGGGCAGGGCATAGCTGAACAAAAGGCAGCAGAAACTTCTGCAGACTTCAATGTCCCTGTCTGACAGCTTTGAAGAGAGTAGTGGTTGTCCTAGCATGGAGTTTGAGATCTGAGGACGGACAGACTGCCTCCTCAAGTGGGTCCCTGACCCCGGAGTAGCCTAACTGGGAGGCACCTCCCAGTAGGGGCCAACAGACACCTCATATGGCCAGGTGCACCTCTGAGACGAAGCTTCCAGAGGAAGGATCAGGCAGCAACATTAGCCATTCTGCAATATTTGATGTTCTGCAGCCTCCGCTGGTGATACCGAGGCAAACAGTCTGGAGTGGACCTCCAGCAAACTCCAACAGACCTGCAGCTGACAGTCCTGACTGTTAAAAGGAAAACTAACAAACAGAAAGGACATCCACACCAAAATCCCATCTATACATCACCATCATCAAAGACCAAAGGTAGATAAAACCACAAAGATGGGGAGAAACCAAAGCAGAAAAGCTGAAAATTCTAAAAATCAGAGCGCCCTTTCTCCTGAAAAGGAACACAGCTCCTCACCAGCAAGGGAACAAAGCTGAACGGAGAATGACTTTAACGAGTTGAGAGAAGAAGGCTTCAGACGATCCGTAATAACAAACTTCTCCAAGCTA
Organism: Pan troglodytes; assembly: GCF_028858775.2. Taxonomy (NCBI): domain Eukaryota; kingdom Metazoa; phylum Chordata; class Mammalia; order Primates; family Hominidae; genus Pan; species Pan troglodytes. The sequence goes on from NC_072402.2 coordinate 37,613,218, forward strand.
AAGGAGGATGTTCAAACCCATCACGAAGAAGCTAAAAATCTTGAAAAAAGATTAGACGAATGGCTAACTAGAATAAACAGCATAGAGAAGACCTTAAAAGGACCTGATGGAGCTGAAAACCACGGCACGGGAACTATGTGATTCATGCAAAAGCTTCAGTAGCCAATTCAATCAAGTGGAAGAAAGGGTATCAGTGATTGAAGATCAAATGAATGAAATGAAGTGTTGGAGAAAAAAGAGTAAAAAGAAATCAACAAAGCCTCCAAGAAACATGGGACTATGGGAAAAGACCAAATCTATGTCTCATTGGTGTACCTGAAAGTGACGGGGAAAATGGAACCAAGTTGTATAACACTCTAAAGGATATTATCCAGGAAAACTTCCCCAACCTACCAAAGCAGGTCAACATTCAAATTCATGAAATACAGAGAATGCCACACAGATACTACCTGAGAAGAGCAACTCCAAGACACATTATTGTCAGATTCACCAAGGCTGAAATGAAGGAAAAAATGTTAAGGGCAGCCAGAGAGAAAGGTCAGGTTACTGACAAAGGTAACTCCATCAGACTAACAGCAGATCTCTCGGCAAAAACCCTACAAGCCAGAAGAGAGTAGGGGCCAATATTCAATATTCTTAAAGAAAACAATTTTCAACCCAGAATTTCATATCCAGCCAAACTAAGCTTCATAAGTGAAGAAGAAATAAAATACTTTACAGACAAGCAAATGCTGAGAGATTTTGTCATCACTAGGCCTGCCTTACAAGAGCTCCTGAAGGAAGCACTAAACATGGAAAAAAACAACCAGTACCAGCCACTGCAAAAACATGCCAAATTGTAAAGGCCATCGATGCTAGGAAGAAACTGCATCAATTAACAGGTAAAATAACCAGCGAACATCATAATGACAGGATCAAATTCACACATAACAATATTAACCCTAAATGTAAATGGGCTAAATGCCCCAGCTGAAAGACACAGACTGGCAAATTGGATAAAGATTCAAAACCCATCAGGGTGCTGTATTCAGGAGACCCACCTCACCTGCAGAGACACATATAGGCTCAAAATAAAGGGATGGAGGAAGATCCTCCAAGCAAATGGAAAGCAAAAAGAAGCAGGGGTTGCAATCCTAGTCTCTGATAAAATAGACTTCAGATCAACAAAGATCAAAAGAGAGAAAGAAGGCCATTATATAATGGTAAACAGATCAATTCAACAAGAAGAGCTAACTATCCTAAATATAAATGCACTCAATCCAGGAGCACCCAGATTCATAAAGCAAGTCCTTAGAGACCTACAAAGAGACTTAGACTCCCACACAATAATAATGGGAGACTTTAACACCCCACTGTCAACATTAGACAGATCAACGAGACAGAAGGTTAACAAGGATATCCAGGACTTGAACTCAGCTCTGCACCAAGCGGACCTGATAGACACCTACAGAACTGTCCACCCAAAATCAACAGAATATACATTCGTCTCAGCACTACATTGCACATATTCTAAAATTGACCACAGAATTGGAAGTAAAGCACTCCTCAGCAAATGTAAAGGAACAGAAATCACAACAAACTGTCTCTCAGACCACAATGCAATCAAACTAGAACTCAGGATTAAGAATCTCACTCAAAACCGCTCAACTACATGGAAACTGAACAACCTGCTCCTGAATGACTATGGGGTAAAAAACGAAATGAAGGCAGAAATAAAGATGTTCTTTGAAACCAATGAGAACAAAGACACAACGTACCAGAATCCCTAGGACACATTTAAAGCAGTGTGTAGAGGGAAATTTATAGCACTAAATGCTCACAAGAGAAAGCAGGAAAGATCTAAAATAGACACCCTATCACCACAATTAAAAGAACTAGAGAAGCAAGAGCAAACACATTCAAAAGCTAGCAGAAAGCAAGAAATAACTAAGATCAGAGCAGAACTGAAGGAGATAGAGACACAAAAAACCCTTCAAAAAATCAATGAATCCAGGAGCTGGTTTTTTGAAAAGATCTACAAAACTGACAGACTGCTAGCAAGACTGATAAAGAAGAAAAGAGAGGAGAATCAAATAGATGCAATAAAAAATGATAAAGGGGTATCACCACCGATCCTACAGACATACAAACTACCATCAGAGAATACTATAAACACCTCTACACAAATAAACTGGAAAATCTAGAAAAAACAGATAAATTACTGGATACATACACCCTCCCAAGACTAAACCAGGAAGAAGTTGAATCTCTGAATAGACCAATAACAGGCTCTGAAATTGAGGCAATAATTAATAGCCTACCAACCAAATAAAGTCCAGGACCAGACGGATTCACAGCCGAATTCTATCAGAGGTACAAAGAGGAGCTGGTACCATTCCTTCTAAAACTATTCCAAACAACAGAAAAACAGGAAATCCTCCCTAACTCATTTTATGAGGCCAGCATCATCCTGATACCAAAGCCTGGCAGAGATACACACAAAAAAAGAGAATTTTAGACCAATATCCCTGATGGACATCGATGCAAAAATCCTCAGTAACATACTGGCAAACTGAATCCAGCAGCACATCAAAAAGCTTATCCACCATGATCAAGTCAGTTTCATCCCTGGGATGCAACACTGGTTCAACATGCGCAAATCAATAAACATAATCCATCACATAAACAGAACCAAAGACAAAAACCACATGATTATCTCAATAGATGCAGAAAAGGCCTTTGACAAAATTCAACAGTGCTTCACGCTAAAAACTCTCAATAAACTAGGTATTGATGGGACGTATCTCAAAATAATAAAAGCTATTTATGACAAACCCACAGCCAATATCATACTGAATGGACAAAAACTGGAAGCATTCCCTTTGAAAACTGGCACAAGACAAGGATGCCTTCTCTCACCACTCCTATTCAACATAGTGTTGGAAGTTCTGGCCAGGGCAATCAGGCAAGAGAAAGAAATAACGGGTATTCAATTAGGAAAAGAGGAAGTCAAATTTTGCAGATGACATGATTGTATATTTAGAAAACCCCATCATCTCAGCCCAAAATCTCCTTAAGCTGATAAGCAACTTCAGCAAAGTCTCAGGATACAAAATCAATGTGCAAAAATCACAAGCATTCCTATACACCAATAACAAACAGAAAGCCAAATTGTGAGTGAACTCCCATTCACAACTGCTACAAAGAGAATAAAATATCTAGGAATCCAACTTACAAGGGATGTGAAGGACCCCTTCAAGGAGAACTACAAACCACTGCTCAACGAAATAAAAGAGGGCACAAACAAATGGAAGAATATTCCATGCCCATGTATAGGAAGAATCAATATCGTGAAAATGGCCATACTGCCCAAGGTAATTTATACATTCAATGCCATCCCCATCAAGCTACCAGTGACTTTCTTCACAGAATTGGAAAAAACTACTTTCAAGTTCATATGGAACCAAAAAAGAGCCTGCATTGCCAAGACAATCTTAAGCAAAAAGAACAAAGCTGGAGGCATCACACTACCTGAGTTCAAACTATACTACAAGGCTACAGTAACCAAACAGCATGGTACTGATACCAAAACAGATATTTAGACCAATGGAACAGAACAGAGGCCTCAGAAATAACACCACACATATCCAACCATCTGATCTTTGACAAACCTGACAAAAACAAGAAATGGGGAAAGGATTCCCTATTTAATAAATGGTGCTGGGGAAAGTGGCTAGCCAGATGTAGAAAGCTGAAACCGGATCCCTTCCTTACACCTTATACAAAAATTAATTCAAGATGGATTAAAGACTTAAATGTTAGACCTAAAATTATAAAAACCCTAGAAGAAAACCTAGGCAATACCATTCAGGACATAGGCATGGGCAAGGATTTCATGACTAAAACACTAAAAGCAGTAGCAACAAAAGCCAAAATAGACAAATGGGATCTAATTAAACTAAAGAGCTTCTGCATGGCAAAAGAAACTACCATCGGAGTCACCAGGCAACTTACAGAATGGGAGAAAATTTTTGCAATTTACCCATCTGACAAAGGGCTAATATCCAGAATCTACAAAAGTCTCAAAACAAATTTACAAGGAAAAAACAACCCCATCAAAAAGTGGGCAAAGGATATGGACAGACACTTTTCAAAAGAAGACATTTATGCAGCCAAAAGATACATGAAAAAATGCTCATCATCACTGGTCATCAGAGAAATGCAAATCAAAACCACAATGAGATACCATCTCACGCCAGTTAGAATGGCAATCAATCAAAAGTCAGGAAACAACAGATGCTGGAGAGGATGTGGAGAAATAAGAAAGCTTTTACACTGTTGATGGGAATGTAAATTAGTTCAACCATTGTGGAAGACAGTGTGGCAATTCCTCAAGGATCTAGAAGTAGAAATACCATTTGACCCAGCCATCCCATTACTGGCTATATACCCAAAGGATTATAAAAATCATGCTACTATAAAGACACAAGCACACGTATGTTTACTCCAGCACTATTCACAATAGCAAAGACTTGGAACCAACCCAAATGTCCATCAATGATAGACTAGATTAAGAAAATGTGGCACATATACACCATGGAATACTATGCAGCCATAAAAGAGGATGAGTTCATGTCCTTTGCGGGAACATGGATGAAGCTGGAAACTATCATTCTGAGCAAACTATCGCAAGGACAGAAAACCAAACACTGCATGTTCTCACTCATAGGTGGGAACTGAACAATGAGAACCCTTGGACGCAGGGCGGGGAACATCACACAATGAGGGGTTGGGGGCTGGAGGAGGGATAGCATTAGGAGAAATACCTAATGTAAATGATGAGTTGATGGGTGCAGCAAACCAACATGGCACATGTATACTTATGTATCAAACCTGCACGTTGTGCACTTGTACCCTAGAACTTAAAGTATAATAAAAAATTTTTAAAAACCTTCATATTGTAGGTCATGTTAATAAGCCTGCAGGCTGTAATCCTCTGTAAGAAATAAAGCTCTCCTTTTCTATATTTATAGATCTCATGATTTAAGTCAACACTATATATAACTTATATTTACGTATGTATGAAATAAGTAAACATGTTTCATCCTGCTCTGTTCTACCTCTAAACTACTCTTAGATACACCATACATGTTTCTGACATACCTACTGTTGCTGTTCTAGAATAATGCTACCATTTATCCATATTTCCTTTTAAAAATCAGATGTGTACAAAATATCCAGCTAATAGAATACACACAGAATCCAGAATCCAGAACTGATTCATCAAAAAGTATTCTTAAAAAGGTAATCTCATTCCTCTTATGTTATTTTTATACTTATTATAAACCTCAAATATTGTAACAGTAACAGGGATTTTCAAACTGGAAGCTAACACTTCCTTCTGCATCACAGTTTTTCAGAAGGAGATATTTGACAGTAGTGATTTACTCCGAAGTGCAAATGATGCCATATAGCACAAGATGATTATCTTCACAAACAGGTTTACCTTTAAAAAGAAAACTCATAGACGTAAAAACAAAATGTTAAAAAAAATTTTAAAAACCTTATAGATTGTAAAAAGAAAAACTGAAGTGCTTTTAAAACTTCTGAAGAAGGAGGAGGAGGAAAAGGAAGGAAGAAAGAAGGAAGGAAGGGAGGAGGAGGAAGAGGAGGACCACCAAGTAAATGTATCTGTGTCTAAGAAGGAACTTTCCTATATCTCTCAGATGTAGTAGGGGAAGGCTTCAGCTTAGGACGTAGAAAAGTGGAAAAGACCACTGTTTCTAACTCTCATAACAAACATTCATTTGCAAAATCACAGCTTAACACCCATCAAAGGGCAAACAACCCCAAAAATAACTCAAAGAGAGATAAAAGACTAGCACTTGTTTACCTGGAACAGACCAGCAAAAAGGAATTCAGCTAAAGCTTGTGATGCATTGCTCTAAGATGAAAGGTTGGTTAGAGAGAGTACAGAACCCCCAGGAGCCAAAGCTACATGGGTATCACCACTCACTCACAGGCTCTTCTCCACAGATCTCACCAGGTGCTCAGAAGAAAGACGGGAGGCTGGCCTCATTCAGGGTACAGGTCTTGGGGAGGCAAAGAGCAGCCACCAAAACTCCCCTTTAACTCTTCCAAACAAAAGCTTTAAGTGGGAGGTAAAATGGGATAGCAAAGCCCATTTTCCTCAGGGCACAGCTAAAGACCCACTGCAGCTGGGGAAAGGGCACAGGAAAAAAAATCCTCTAACCCTGGAGGTGGGACAGGAATATATCTATTACAGAGACCTTAGAGATGGTGGTGGGGCAGGATCACTGAGAAGGGCAGATCTCTCCACTCCAGAGACACAGGCTGCCTAAGGCTGAGGCTGAACCAGAACAAGAATATCCTCCTCCCCTAACTCCCCAACATGCCCACCATGCTCCAAGTATAAAGTAACAAGTAACAGCACTCTACTCCTGGGGGAAGAGTGTGCGAAGAGAAGCCCTCTCTGAGGGGCAGGCACAAAGGAGAAACCTGAAGCTAATGGAGCAAACACCAAGAAAAAGCTTCTGGAAAAGCAGGCCTCACTCTAAACATAAGGTAACACCAAAGTAATTTGAAGTCTCTGAGGTACTGAGGGCAGTCATGGCGAGCAAAAACCCAAACCCAGATCAATTTCTGACTGAATTACCTGACACCTGCCCCCACCACAGCAGCACACCATCCATACACTAAAAGCCTAGCACAACAGAAAAGCCATGTCCAGTGGGTCTTCAGCTGTGCCCTGAGAAGGATGGGCTTTGCTATCCCATCTTACCTCCCACTTAAGGCACAAAACCTATTTATTTCAGTCTCTACCGTCTTCAAAAGATGTCTAGTTTTTAACAAGAAATTATGAGGCATAAAAAGAAGCAAGAAAAAAAAGACACACTGTCAAGTATGTAGAGACAAAGCAATCAAGAAAACCATATTCACATATAACTCAGGTGTTGGCATTATCAGACAAAAAATTTCAAATAATTGACTAATATGTTCTTAGACTCTAGTCAAAAAGGTGGCCAACATGCATGAGGAGATGGGGCATCTTAGCATATATATAAGATATAGGAAATTACCAAATGGATATGGTAGAAATGAAAAATATCATAACAGAGATGAAGAGTACCTTTGAGAAGCTCACCAATATACTCAGCAAAACTGAGGGTGGGAGAGAATCAGTGAAACTGAAAATAGAAATTACATATACTGAAATGCAAAAGTAAAAAAGAATGGAAATAAAGAATAGAACATCTAAGAGACGTGGGGCAATATCAAAAATTCTAACACATATGTAATAAAAATTACAGAAAGTGACGATAAAGAAGTTACAAAAGAAATATGTGAAGAGACAGTGAATGACTGAGAATTTTCCAAAATTAATGAAGACTCAAAACCAGAGATCCAAGACCATTAGACAACACTAAGGATAAACAGAAACACACACATATACATAACACACATTGCACACACGTACTTTAACACATCATATTCAAACACCCCAAAACAAGAAATACAGAAAAAATATTAAAGACAGACAGAGAAAACAAGACACACTAAATACAGAAAAATAAGGATAAGAATTATAGTGGACTTCTAGCCAGAATCTTTGCAAGCCAGAACGGATGAAAATGATGTGTTTAAAGTACGAAAGAAAGTAAAAACAATAAAAATACCTGTGAACCCATATTATACTTATTGATAATATCTTTCAAAGATGAACAAAAAATGAAGACTTTTTCAGACAAAAATCAGAGAACTGATTATTAGCAGACCTGTTCTACCAAAAATATTAAAGAAAAATTTTCTGGCAAAAAGATTATGATATGATACAAAAACATGGATCTCCACATATACACCCACACACACAAATGAAAAGTGCTGAAATGGTATTAATAAAGGCCAACGTAAAATTCATTTTTCCTTATATTTAATTCTTTTAAAATCAAAAGCAAATTAAAATTAAAATCTAAAGCAAAAGTAGTGACACATAGAGATAGAAGAAGGATGGTGACCAGAGGCCAGGAAGGGTAGTAGGCAGAAGCCAGGGCACTGGAGAGGTAGAGATGGTTAATGAATACAAAAAAAATCATTAGAAAGAATGAGTAACTTAGTATTTGATAGCACAACAGGGTGACTGTTGTCAAAATAATTGTAGATTTTAAAATAACTAAAAGAGTATAACTAAATTGTTTGTAACACAAAGGATAAATGCTTGAGGGGATGACTACCCCTTTTTCCATAGTGTAATTATTACACAATGCATGCCTGTATCAAAATATCTCATATATCCTATAAATATACACACCTCCTATGTACCCATTCAAATTAAAAAAATTCTTTAAAGGTAATGTACTGTGTGTTTCTAGCATATATAAAAATAAAATACATTTTAAAACTGTATAAAGGTTGGGAAGGGGGAACTGAGAGTACTCTGCTGGGAGATCCTTACAGTACATATGAAGCAGAATAATATTATTTGAATACAGACTATGATTAGAGACATATATTGTAAAAATTAGGGCATCACTAAAAAACAGTTTTAAGAGATATAAATAATGAAGAAATAGGGGAGTAGACAGTCATTAACAGATACTCAACTGATCCAAAAAAAAAAAAAAAGGCAAAAAGAAAGGAAAAGAAACAAAGGATAGTTGGAATAAACATAAAATAGATGGTAAAATGACAGATTTTAATCCAAGCAGATAAGTAATTATATTAAATATAAATGGCATAAGCACATTAATTAAAAGAGACTGTCAACTTAATATATAGACTTGTCAACTTCATATATAAAGTAGCTTTTTTGGTTGGCAACCTATAGTTGCATCTGCAAAAGCATTTTGAACATTTTACAAAATGCTAAAAAAAAAAAAAAGTACAAAAGCATTTTGAATATTTTGAAGCATTTCAGAACATTTTACCCAACAAGAACAGGCTATATATTCTTTCAAGTGCATGCAGGAGTGTTAATTTTAGAGTTTTAAAATTCCTAGCAATGTTATATCTATATGGTTTCTTATATCTGTATCTGCACTCAATCTGTTATACAATACGTTGTGTTGGTTGAAAATGAAGAAATCTGCTTCACATATGTATACGGTTAGAAAAGGGAGGAACCTAAGCTCTCTGAAAGGAAGGCCCCAAGAGTCCTTAGATCATACTCAGAAAAGCTATTAGGAAATAAGCTGCATACAAAGTTAACAAGCTATTTATCTTCTCCACATTCTCAACACTCAGTGGGCAGAGAACTTTGTAACAAATACTAACTACACTGGTTAAAGAGCTAGTCAAGAAATAAACATTGTTAGTAAATATTCCAAAGTCAGTTAACTTACTGTGTGGAAATCACTGATGTACCTGGATTCACTGCAAACTAAATGATAATGTAAATATAATAAAGTAGAAAGGAACATAACATCCTAAGCTTCTAGTCTGAAGATCTGGGTTAAAACCTCAGTTCCTAATAATTTGCCCAAAAGACCATAAAGACTAAATAATACAAAGTACTGAACATGATTTGTAGACTCTAAAACAGTATATATTTATATATAAACGTAAGAGAATCTGATAAGCACTAGGTTCTTCTTGTAGTTATATAAAGAATATTACCTTTCCTCATGAAGAGTTTGAGACTTCGCTTTGGGAAAAAAAATCTCTTTTTCTGGTTATATAAACAGAAAGGATGAACCATAGTTTTTCAATCTTGCCAGAAAATATGGAAAGAATCAGAAGGGAAGGAAGGAGTGTGTATGTGTGTAAAATAAAGCAACAGATCAAAATAAGGCATTTACTGTAGCAATACAGCTGTACAAAAAACAAAATATAATAACGATATACTAGAAAGTGCAGCTGTAAATACTATTTACATAGTAATAAATACTATTTATTTATAAATACTGTATTTATTAATAAATACTATTTATTTATAAATACTGTATTTATTAATAAATACTGTAAATACTATTTACATAGTAATAAATAAAGAACTCCAAATACTAGTCTAACCTAAAATCATTGTTCCATGTAACAGAAGGACTGTGGGGAGAAAAGATGCATGTGTGTTGGGGAAAAGGGGCAACATAAGCTTTAGAAAAGCTGAAGCTTTATTCTCCATAGCAGCAAATGAGTATAAGACAACTAAAACTTAAAAATCAAGAAATGGAAATTCACTTCCAGCATGACAGAATGAGGAAGTCAACAAATCCGCTTCTCAAAATACAATAAATATGGATCAAACTCAAAAATAGCCATTTCAGTATTCTGTCCAAAGGCACACAACATAACAAACTGAGAAACATCTATTCATGGAAACTACTGAACTCTGGTATGAACAGCATGAGTCTGTGGCATTCTTGCCTAGAACTGCTCTCATTCCCCGCAACTCCGTCGGAAACGTATTTCAACCAAGGTAGGGCAAATCATAAAAATCAGCACCCTCATTGCAACTCCCAGAAGGAACTCAAAATGACCAAATGGAAAGTATGCCAGAAATGCAGGGTTGGTTTACAAAAGTCAATCAATGTAACTCACCATATTAACAGAGTAAGTGGACAAAGATCACATGATTATCTCCACAGATCATGGCAACAGAAAAGCATCTGGAAAAATCCAACACCATTAATGATAAAAAAAATTAAAAAAAAAAAAAAACCAACTCAACAAACTGGAAACACAAGAGAGGTTCCTCAGACCAACAAAGGGCATCTACAAAAAAAAAAATCTACAGTCAATATCATCCTTAATGGTGAATGCTTTCTCTTAAAATTGGGAATAAGGCATGGATGTTACTCCTCCTACTTCTATTCTCACTATCCTAGAAGCTGTAGCCAGTTTAATAAAGCAAAAGGAGGAAAAAAGGAAGGTGGATTGATTAAAGATAACTACTTTGGAAGGAATAAGCAAACATTTTTATTTGCAGAAGACATTATCATAATATATATGGAATCCCAAGGAATCTTGAGCATGCATGTGCACCAGCACATGCACACACAAAAACTACTAGAATTAGTGAAGGAGGTTAGCAAGGTAGAATGATACAAGATCAATATATGAAAGACAACTTTATTTCTAACTACTAGCAACAAACAATCCAAAGAGGAAATTAAAATAATTCCACCTAAAATAACATAAAAAGGATAAAATACTTAGTAACAAATTTAACAACAGAAGTATAAGATTTGCGCAATTAAAACTGAAGAACATGGCTGAGAGAAATTATAAAAATATAAATAAATGGAGAGAAATCCATATTCACAAAATCAATGCTGTCAGGGTATTAATTCTCCCCAAACTGGCTTACAGTGTTAACTCAATCCCTATCAAAATCACAGCAGGGTTTTTATTTTTATTTTTTATTTTCTGTAGAAACAGGCTGAGTCCAAAATTTAAATGAAATGCAAAGGACTCTGAATAGCCAAAACAATTCTGAAAAAGAAGAAAGTCGAAAGACTGACTAACTATAAAGCAACATTAACATTAGTCAAGAAAGGCATATTGGTATAAAGATAGGCACATAGTTCAACAGATCAGAATTGAGTCCAAAAATAAATCCTACATCACTGGTCAATGGATTTGCAAGAAAAGTGTCCAAACAATTCAATGGGAAAAGTCCAAAAATAGACCTCTCCATATATGGACAAGTGATTTTTCAACAGAAGTACAAAAAGATAATTTACAAAATATAGTCTTTCTAACAAATAGTGGAGGAATATTTGGATATCCACAGCAAAAAGATGCATTTAGACCCTTACACAAATAAAGACCAATAACCCTCATACACAATAAACAAAAATTAACTCAAAATGTAGTATACACCTAAACACAAGAGATAAACCACAAACTTCTAGGAGAAAATATAAGAGAAAATCTTTATGGCCATGGGTTATGCAAAAGGATCTTAGACATGATACTAACCAGACAAGACCAAAAAAATAGTTAAATTAGACTCTTAAAATTGAATGTTTTTGTGCTTCTTAAGGCACCACTAAGAAGTCACACACTGGGATAAAATATCTGCAAACTGTTAAACAACAAAACAAAACAACTTATATCTCCAATACAGAACTCTTACAACAAAATATATTTTAAAAATAAACTTAATAGTAAGAAGTCAACAACCAAATTTTTTAAATAGACAATAAACTTGAACAAACATTTCACCAAAAAAGACACACGTCTAATAAGCAAATAAAAAGGTGCTCAAACTTCATCAGTAACTAGGGAAATGCAAATTGAAGCCACAAGATACTACTACATACCCACTAAAATGGCAATAATCAAAAGACAAAAGATGAGTGTTAGTGAGGATGCAGAGAAACTAGAACCCTCAGACGTTGCTGATGGGAATGTGAAATGGCACACCCACTTTAGAAAACAGTTTGGCAGTTTCTTAAAAATTTAGACACGTTTTAAAAAAAAAAGTTTCATCCCAGTAAGGCCACTCCTAGGAATATTGTTACGGTAACTCTTAAAAATATAATCAAGAGAAATGAATATATGGCCATAGACAGACTTGTACACGCTGTTACAGTTTGGATTTTTGATCCCCCAAACCTGACACTGAAATCTGATTCCCAATGTTGGAGGTGGGGCCTAGCAGGAGGTGTTTGTGTTATGAGGGTATCCCTCATGAATGATCCCTCATGATCCCTCATGAATGGCCTGGTGCAGTACTCATGATAAGGAATAAGTTCTCCATTAGTTTCCAAAAGAGCTGGCTATTAAAAAGAGCATGGCACCTCTCCCCCAACTGGCTTCTTCATTCTCACCACATGATCTCTACTCACATCTGCTCCCGTTTGCTTTCCACCATAAGGAGAAGCAATCTGAGGTCCTCACTAGAAGCAAATGCTGGCACCATTGTTCTTGTACACTCTGCAGAACCACGAGCCAAGTAAACCTCTTTTCTTTATAAATTACCCAGCCTCAGGTGTTCCTTTAGAGCAACAAATATGAACTAAGACACATGCATATTCATGGTATTATCCAAAAAGCCAAAAGTTGAAAAGAGCCAAATATCCATTAACTGGTGAATGCATAAATAAAATGTGATGTAACAATACAATGGAATACCATTTAACAATTAAAGAGAAATAAATTACTAACACATTCTGCAGCCCGAATAAACCTCAAAAACGTTATTCTAAGTAAAAGAAAACAGCAAAAGACTAGATGTTCTATGATTCCATTTACATGAAATGCTCAGAAAAGAGAAATTTTTAGACACAGGCAACAGATCAGTGGTTTCCTGGAGCTAGGGGAAAGGAATGAGAATTGTGTGCAAATGAATCCAGGGAAATTTTGGGAAGGATGGAAAAGTTCTAAAACTGATTGTGGTAATGATTGCACAACTCTATTAATTTACTTAAAAATCATTGAATTGGGCAAAAGATATGAACAGACACTTTTCAAAAGACATTTATGCAGCCAACATGAAAAAAAGCTCATCATCACTGGTCATTAGAGAAACGCAAATTAAAACCACAATGAGATACAATCTCATGCCAGTTAAAATGGTGATTATTAAAAAATCAGGAAACAGATGCTGGCAAGGCCATGGAGAAATAGGAACGCTTTTACACTGTTGGGAGTGTAAATTAGTTCAACCATTGTGGAAGACAGTGTGGCAATTCCTCAAGGATCTAGAACCAGAAATACCATTTGACCAGCAATCTCATTACTGGGTATGTACCCAAAGGAATATAAATCATTCTGCCATAAAGACACATGCAAACATATGTTTATTGCAGCACTATTCACAACAGCAAAGACTTGGAACCAACCCAAATGCCCATCAGTGATAGACTGGATAAAGAAAATGTGGCACATATACACCATGGAATACGATGCAGCCATAAAAAAGAAATGAGTTCATGTCCTTTGCAGGGACATGGAGGAATCTGGAAGCCATCATTCTCAGCAGACTAACACAGGAACAGAAAACCAAACACCTCATGTTCTCACTCTAAGTGGGAGTTGAACAATGAGAAGACATGGACACAGGAAGGGGAACATCACAAACCAGGGCCTGTCAGGGGGTGGGGGGCAAGGGGAGGGAGGGCATTAGGACAAATACCTAATGCACGCGGGGCTTAAAACCTGGATGATGGGTTGATAGGTGCAGCAAACCACCATGGCACATGTACACCTATGTAATAGACCTGCACGTTCTGCACATGTATCCCAAAACTTAAAGTAAAATAAAATAAAATAAATCATTGAATTTTCCCATAAGAGTGGGTGAATTTTATAGTATATACAATATATCCTAATAAAGCTACTTAAACAAAATCAAGGAATGGCAGTATATGAGCATTATTTAAAATATAAAGGTAGATGCCCACATAAGTCAGCGGCAAGAACTGTTGGTAGAAAAGGATTAAAACGGGTCTTTATTTTACCAAAAAAGTATTTACACAGTTACTTAAAACTGCATATAAAATAACCTGTATACAAAGATGTATCACTTTTATAAATATTAAAATACTTTTAAAAATATTCTCTACAAGCTAAAAAAAGGTTTGGGAGTACAAATATATACGAAAAACTAAAATTATGCTAGAGAATGAGCAAAAATTATCAAAATTCAACCTAATGGTTACCTATGGAGCAGGGAAATGGAAACATACCAGTGCTTCAGCGGTATTGATAATGTTCCATTTCTTAAATTGACCAGTGGGCTCACAGTTCATAGATGACTCATTATTATGCCTTTTAACTTGTGTTTCAGGTATTCTTTGGTATGCATTAAATACATCATAATTAAAAAGTGGGAGAAAGTACTATTTTGAAAATTGTCTTCAAAGCTACAAATAATGGCTCTGTAAAATATAATCTATAACAAATCACAGTTCACTTGTAGATCGTAAAATGTAAATGATAAAATCTAAGAGGGTCCAAAGAAAGTTAAAAATTAATTACAGCTACCATTTATTCACCATCTATAATGCAAAACTTGCATACATTATCTCTAATCCTTCCTTCAGCTCTACAAATATCCCTCATTTAAACCTAACAAACTGAGGCTCTGAGTTTTACTGCATGTGCTCAGAACCGCACAGCTTTTTAAGTGGGGAAGCCAAGATCACTAAGCATTATGCAAATACTCTTTCTCAGTCTGTTTCTAATAGTTACTCAACAACATTCAACAATAATGCTGCCTTGTTAATAATTACCTAATATTTTGATGTATTTGCATAATGCCTAGTGATTTGTGGAAGTACAAAATTCAGGACCAAGTTGGGGTTTTTTTGTTGTTTTTCTTCTTTTTTTTTTTTTGAGGCAGGATCTCACTCTGTCGCCCAGGCTGGAGTGCAGTAGCACGATCTTGGCTCACTGCAACCTCTGCCTCCCGGGTTCAGGCGATTCTCCTGCCTCGAGATGGGATTACAGAAACATGCCACGATACTCAGCTAATTTTTTGTATTTTTAGTAGAGATGGAGTTTCACCATGTTGGCCAGGCTGTTCTCAAACGCCTGACCTCATGTGATCCGCCAGCCTCTGCCTCCCAAAGTGCTGGGATTACAGGCATGAGCCACCATGCCCAGCCCCAAGTTACAATCTTTGTAAACTACATAAATAACAAAATGACAACTTCATGTTTAATCCTGATACCTAATAAACTTAACTTTTAAAAACACATACATTTGAAACTTCACTATATAATTTTCCTTGAGATTTTTACAATGAGTTTACCTTATGGAGAACAAAGTCCTGTAAATATATCAATATAAGGAAATGCCAAAGATACATAACAGGAAGGTATATTAATGATTATAAATACTTTAATTCAACTTTCCCCATAAAAAGTATTCCTCTCGAGGCTGGGTGCAGTGGCTCATGTCTGTAATCCCAGCACTTTGGGAGGCCGAGGTGGGCAGAGGCCAAGGTGGGCGGATCACCTGAGGTCAGCAGTTCGAGACCAGCCTGACCAAAATGGTTAAACCCTGTCTCTACTAAAAATACAAAATTAGCCAGGCATGGTGGTGCATGCCTGTAATCCCAGCTACCTGAGAGGCTGAGGCAGGAGAACTGCTTGAACCCAGGAGGCAGAGGTTGCAGTGAACCGAGATCAAGCCATTGCACTCCAGCCTGGGCAACAAGAGCAAAACTCCATCTCAAAAAAAAAAAAGTATTCCTCTCATTTCTACTCTGCACAGTGAAAACCAGATTATTAATATATTTGTATATACTCTAAAAGACTGAGATGCAGCTAAGAACTCAGCCTAGGGATCAATAATGCCAGAAGTAAAAATGTTCCACCAAGCATTTTTATTTCAACTGCCAAAATGGGGGAAAAAAAAAAGATACCAAGTGACTTCAGGAAATAAAAGGCACAAAGCTGGCTTTTAGTCATTTATTTTGGCTACATAAGTAACAGAAGGTTTAAAATTCAAATTCCCTAGTCTCAGGTCACTTTTTTGAAAAGTTTCATAAAGATATCCTCACTCCTACCAGCCAGCATCATCACAGATCGATAACATATTGGTAATGTGATGGAGGTCATTAGGCAGAGGTTAGATGTCCAAAAAAACAAAACAAAACAAAAACAAAACAAACAAACAAAAAACAGAAAAAGCCTCGTGAGCCACGCTTAGATAACGAAGAAAATAACAGCAATAACTCAGATCATGCAAGGAGTAACTATGTTCCTTTCATTACTCTCCAACCCATCTCTACAGGAGAAGCTCTCCCCGTTCCTTGGCAACCAATCTCCCATATTTCAATGTATCCAAAGGTTCTTTTCTCCTTTCCCTTCTCCCATCATTTCTTCCCTTCACTCCTCCTCTCATCATTTCTTCTCTTTATGCCATTTCTAAGTAATAATTTACTTCTTCATTGTCTGATACATTTACTCTCCAAATTCCCTAATGTTCTCCCATCTCCTGTTCTCTTCTGTTTTTCCCTCATCTGTTTACAGATCTGGGTTTCTAACTCTGTGTGTGTGTGTGTGTGTGTGTGTGTGTGTGTGTGGGCGCGCGCGCGCGCGCGTGTGTGTTACACATTCTGGTTAACTAAAGAGATTTTAGGTTGCAATGGCAAAACATACTGAACACTTAAATGTGGGCCTCTAATTTCCCTAATATATCCTTTAAACAACACACGCATATATCCTAGTAATGTTACCCCTTATTCACGAGAGTTGAAATGGTTTGTTATTCACAAGAATTTACTCAAATAAAAATGAGTTAAAAAAACTATTAAATATATGAACCCATATAGGACTATCATTTCAATCAGTATTTCCCAATACTTCTTAAAGCAATAGTTCAACAAAGTACTCCACAGAAAAATAATGGTTGCATGGTCAAGTCATAAGGCACAAATCATACTAGGTACTTAAAGAGTGTAAGAAATCCTGAAATGAAGAAACTTGCTTAACCTTATTATCCAGCTGTTCCCAAATTTACTAAGCTTATGAGCTCTTTTTTTCCCCCCAGCACCTATTAATATCCCACAGAACATGCGCTAAGGAAATGTTAACCCTAACCACTGATTAAAATATACTATGTAAAAAGCATTATACCTAACCTAGTAGCATAAATCGTTTTTAAAATGGTGCTGCCTTTGAAAAAACCTAAAATGGATTTATAAAGAAAATAATCCAAGTTGCTAGGTGTAAATGGCTCATTTTAAATATTGCATGTATATTTACCTTACTTAGGTTAATTTAAAAATTAAAACCGTAAGCACCAATTGGGATTTTGATTTGGGAGGTGGGGTGGGCAAAGAGCAAAATTTTCCTTAAAGTATAACATATGGAAGAGAATATTTTATAAATATTAACTTCTAAGACTGTTCTTATTTTTCCATCAATTTTCATGTTTGGTCTTTTATCAAATGGGAGAAAAAAATGGAATTTTATGACTTACAAAATCCAATGAATACACAGGCATGCTATATTGAACTTTCCTGAAGGTATGTTACACAACAATACAAGAATTTTTTAATGAAAATACATCAATTTTCCCTTTAATGTATACTACGAATTATTTACTTCACAGGTTTTAAAGAGTGTATTTTAAAGTACACACATTTTACCTGAAAGCTCCATAAAGTGGTCTGTACCAACAGACAAATGAACAAGGAGTAAAAAGCAAGAACCACAGGATACTCAATCCAAAATCAACCGCTCTTGCAGAATCAACACAAAACCAAGCCAAGCATCCGAAGATATTTAGAAACAGTGTTACTGCATGGACTGTGGAATCAGAAAACAAAATAGAAAAAGAAAGATTTACATTCAATTTATGAATTCATCCAACAAAAAATTGTAAATAAAAAAATACTTCCTAAGAGCAAATGTATTCTACTCCATGTTTCCATTTATATTTTTCAAAACACTGTTGTATCTTACAGATTTGATTTGAAAACAGAGTATACACAGGAAAGCAAGTCTTAATACATGTACTGTTTGGCAAAAATCCTGTTGGCCCTCTCCTCCTCAGAGGCAATGATGTAGCTAAACCAGAGGCGCACTACCTTAAGGGCTTCTTCCCGAAAAGGAAACGTGATGTCTCTTGATCTGAAGCCCAAGAAGAAAAGCAGTGCCTGCCAGGAAAAGACCCAGGACTTAGGAGGAAGAACCATATCTTTACAGAATGGGGCTGCAGACTAAACACTGGACTAAAAATACTAATACAGTAGCAATTTCTAGTGACTATATAGTCAATGTATAAGGACTGTTCATTCAACTTCATAGAGCTGTCCATTTGTAAAATCCTGAAAAAAACCTGCGTTTTGGTAGAGGATTAAATTTATTAAGTCCCCTCCTCACTCCCCCACACAACATGATACATTTTAGCTACTGTGGCAGGCTTTTCTTTTGGTTAACACAAATAGATGTTGACAAATTCATCATATGCTGTTAATAATTGCTTTCCCTGACAGACCAAAAACAAAAAATCTGAGTAACATCTAACTATACCATGATCCTAAAGAACTACTTTGACCCATTGTAATTAATAACTGTTTCAAAGGATTTTTTAAAAATTTATTCACAGGCTGAATTTATTATAGTAAGTACATTCTTATATAAGCTAAAATGATGTTTAATGTAAATTATCAAATCAATAAAAATATGCCAACAAATTACTTGAATTAAAATTAACAAGTGGGAAAACCTATTGGATCTAGTTTTTTAAATCTCAAACTTTAAGATTTCTTTACAAATCAAATAAGTTAATAATTAATGAAACAGGATATACACACACATTCTGGGATGCCTAAATTTGCTCTTACCTAACCCACCAGATAAGTAAACAAGCTCTAGAGTTTTGTTTTGTTTTTTTTTTTAAAAGAGCTCCAGATGAAGTCACTTAGGTTGTAGTCATCTAATATTAAGCCAATCACTTAACCTCTGTAAGCTTCAATTTTTCAGCCATAGAAATGCAGGAGCTTTTCCCACTTTAAAATCCCATTCAATTCTATCACAAAAGAGACACTCTCACTCATTATTCTAGTCCCATTAGGATTTTTAACTCTCAGGAATGCTTGCTCATAATAAATTTACTCAAAACCCTTGGCCTCAAAATAAGGGTGGTTGTGTTAAGATCTTAAAAACAGAATTGAAGATTGTGAAATAGAAAATTATTACTCTGCAGCATTAAATAGCATCCAGCTGCCTTAAAAAGTTTTAGACCTTAAGAACATTCTAACTTAAATTTCAATTTTCAAATTAGGTTATTTCCTAATCCACTGAAAGAAAGATAAAATATATGTATAATTACGCTTTGAAGTTCATGAAAATTATTCCAAGTATAGATGAAAATACAAAACTTAGCCAGGCGTGATGGCATGTGCCTATAGTCCCAGCTACTCAGGAGGCTGAGGCACGAGAATCACTTGAACCCGGGAAGCGGAGGTTGCAGTGAACCAAGATCGTGCCATTGCACTCCAGCCTAGGCAACAAAGCAAGACTCTGTCTCAAAATAAAATAAAATGCTAGGACAATTTCTGCCCATTTAAAAAAATAAACATATATAAAATATAAATGCATATATTATATTGATTAAATAAGAGTTGGTTAGCATGTACATATATGGAATCAGACATTTAATATTAAAAATATATACTACTGACACTGAGGATTCAGCAAAAGATATTAGATCAAGAATATCTCGAAAAATACTAATGAAGAGTTAAAAATAGACTATCCATTAGGAAACACTTCTCACATTCCAAAACAACTTGACATACATGAAGAATGCTCCTAAAAGATTTTAAGGAAAATTATCTCATCCATTAAGGGAAGGGTGGTAGTCTCATTAATCATAAAGTAAAAACAAGTAAATTTCCTCCATCAAGAATGTACCCTACAAATTATCCATTAACCCAGATGTTGTGCATGTGAGAACCCTCAATAGCTACCTCCCCTTCTGACAGGGTATCAAAATGAGGCTGAGACTTACTGTTTGGAATAAAAATGAAACAGAGAGTAAGTGGGAGGTCTGTGCACACAGAGTAAAACTGTTAACGGCTTGACATTTTGTTTCAGTATTCCATGAGTTATTATACTCAAAGTGATGTAAGCATCAGAGCCCCAAACGTATATTCTAATGTTCCGTTCAACAAAATGTCCTGTATTAATTAAGCACTTTCAATAATAAAAGTATCGCAATTGAAAACAAAAAGTAAACTGTACTCAAAGCTATAAAAAGAACACTTAGTTTATGTAATAATTTTATGCCTTTTTAAAAATAGCTAAAACGCCTACATTTAACAGAATTCTTTTAAATGGCCTTCCTCCGCATAAAATTAGTATGCACTATTTTTTCCAAGCAAATCATGTCTAGATAACATCTTTCAAGGAAAAAGAATCTTACAAAATTTTACCCACATGACAGAGAAGTTGTCTTTTCCTCAAAAGAATGCCAGTTCTCAATATACAAGTTTTTCTCAGCCAAGGACTTACATTGTCACATATAGTACAATTCTGAAGTACCTAAATATGATATGTTTCACTCTGAAATCATGATTATTAAGCTTTATCTATAGAAAAAGAAGACTGGTTTGCTATACTATCCTTGAAATAAAAATGCGGATTTTGACAACAAAAATACAAATTCTAAGCAAAGATGTAAATTGTTGTATACTCACACATCCACAAGTAGTACATAAGCTTTACTGTCTTTTGGAATTCTACAGGAATGTCTACAGAAAAATCCTGATAGAAACAAGGTCCGACAGGAAAATTGCTAGGAAGAGGTGGCCAATTATTTTTTCTACCTGTAAATGTTTTTTAGAAAAAGAAAAGGTTATTTATATTATAACAAATGTGATATTATTTTTTGTTTCATAATAAAGAAAAACTCTATTATTTTAACAAAAGTTCAGAAAAACTGTAGTACTATATCTCTGTATTCCTAGAACTTTGAAAGACAAGCTTTAGATTTTTAAAAAATTTTCTCAGAATATCATCACCTTAGAGCACATTAGATAGTAAAATAATTTTCCAGTGTCATATCATACCATGTTTAGCAGGAACCATTAATGTACAGAAAAAACAAGAAACAAAAAGAAAGCACATATCCAGTGCTTCTACCCTAAAACAGATTTATTTCACAGTCCAAAGAGTCTGGCTGGCATGAAAGGGCCATCCAGTTTTTAAACTTCAATTTTCTCCTCAGCATCTTAAATCTTCAAATATAATTCTGTTATAATTCCTATCTCAAGTGGAGAAAGACTAGCTTCTAATTTTTTCAAGTTTTCTGTTAAGTCCAAGATTAAACCAATACCAAAGGATCAAACTTAGAATACTCAAAATCTGGGAAAAAATAATATCCAAAAGATACATGTACGAAAACCCTACAACAAAGAAAACATGAAACAGTCATGATAAGGAAGCTGAAGAATTATAGAACCTTTAAAAATGCAGAGAAAAACAAATTCAAACTGTAAAGGGAAAAAAATGTGTCTACATAAAGAAACCAGATTAAAAATAAGACTTGAGAAATGGTGGGGGAAATAAAAAATTAAAATAAAGAAGTCAAAACATGAAAATAGAGGGTAAAAACAGCACCTAAGGCCATTTCCCGATTTTAGATGTTATATCCCAAAGTTTTTAAAAATTCAATTTTACCTACTTTTCCCAGACCAGGGTAATTTTTATAGAAAGAACAATAACCTATTTCTGATTCTCCCCAATGAGTCTCCTGTGTTCCATTTATCATACTATTCAAATTTCATATAGTTCATTTCTCATACCAATCTCATACTATTTGAGAAGCGGCAGTGAATACTCGTAAAGAAGAGAGGCTCTGGAACCAGAAGTGGCTAGCCACTTACTGGCAAGGTCGCCTTGGGCAACTTACTCTCTCCTCCGAGCCTTAGTTTCCATATCTGTAAAATGAGAATAAAAACTCTATCACCCCTCACAGGATTGTACTGATGATTTAAGTATGAGTTAAGAGGGGAAAAGTACTAAAATGTGCTAACATACTGCAGTCTAATTGTTAATTTCCTACTCTTTGTTACTGTCTTTACTAACATAACTCTCATAGAAATAGTTTGTATTTGCCAGTGCTAAAGAAATAGGATGGATTTTAGTTACAGTACTTCAGAAACATTGGTCCCAGTTCAACTTTTAGTTTCTCCTTCTATAGATGCTACCTCTGATGCTGCAAGCAAGAAAATGACCCAGGATAAATGTGTTCTCATGAGGCCCTAGACTTACACATTCTAAGTTAAAAAGAAATAGTTCTGTATATTGTTACTGTTCTAGCTTTGCATTGCATCACTATCCCAGACATCCTAACAATGACTTATCTAGCTCTTTTATCTCTTCTTACTCAGAGACTGCTAGCTTTCCCTAAGAGACTCCTTTGAAGTGCTTTGGCAGGCACAAACTTAATAGAATTCACTGCAAACAATTCACCACTTATTTCTTTGGCATCATATGAATACCTTAGGCTTCCAATTTTTCTAACATGATTTGACAAAATACTTGCGAGGACTGGGGCAGATAATCTGAAATTAACCTGAATAAATCAGGTAAAAGTCAAATGTAGGGTACATGCAAATGTACTCATAAAGAGTCCACAGAACCAAGGAGGGCCTAACTGCAGAATCAAAGGCTCCTGGCCTCAGAGTAAGCAAAAATTATCATATTCACATTCATTTTCTGTGTGATGAGGCTAACACTGTTCTAAGCTATC
Organism: Pan troglodytes; assembly: GCF_028858775.2. Classification (NCBI taxonomy): domain Eukaryota; kingdom Metazoa; phylum Chordata; class Mammalia; order Primates; family Hominidae; genus Pan; species Pan troglodytes. Next base: position 37,636,375 of record NC_072402.2, read on the forward strand.
AACAAAAGACTATGCAAATCAGCCAAGATTAGAAGGCTACAGAGTATCAAACAGGCAATCTGCTGTGTCTGATCTCCTTGTTAGAACAGGAAAACAGGGTAGGGTTTTATCCACAGGCCAAATGACCTAGGAGCTAGTATAGACATAATGTAAAGTATTTAAAAGTTATTTTTATTTCAAATTTCTTTGGATACTACCATGTTGACTGAGGTTTTGCATTTCTCGTTCCCGACGATCTAATTCTGCGGCTTTTCTTTCTAGTTCTTCCTGGCGCTTAAGAAGTTCAGCTTGGGCCAATGCATGTTCCTAAATAAAAAATATCAATATGTGAATACACTGTCAGAAGTATAAAATACTTTAACATTTATATGCTAACTCCTACTTCTCTACTATGAGAGAAACCTAATTCAAACACACTTCCAAAGTACAGGAATTTACTGAAGATCATAGTTACAGAAAATATTATGAGGATATTTGGTCCATTTGGTCTTTGGGTTCTGAAAACTCTCAGTGGGAATGTTGGGTCCATTAGGAGAGGAAAACTTCTCTTAGTAAAAGTAGTCACAATCTTTAGGTAATCTGGAAAATGAAATTAAGATGACCTCTATGCCTAAATGAGTGAAGAACAGAGGCAATGGGAACAGTTGAGGAAAATGAACAATAGAAAAAAGGGCAACTGAATTGGCTCCTATTAATCAGATTAAATGATATATAAGGCCACCAATGCAAGAATATTTTCTAATATCTTAAATGTTATAGGAGAATGAGGTCAAAAGATGTGATTAAGAAATTCTTTATAACTCAATTTGCCCTTACATGCTATCAGGCATCTTATTAATCTCCTTTCTTCTCAGATTTTTGCCATCTTCTACCTCCTAACACTGTTACTTTACCATTGCAACGCTCTCCCAATAATATCTATTATTCCATCATTTTTACCTTAATGGTAGTGTGCATTAAAAAGTAGGACCAAAGGCAATAAAAATTTATCCACTGAGATGATACATAAATTCAATAATTCCTAATAATGGAATAAAGCAAATGGTATAAGCTGACAAAAAGAGGAATGAGTATTTGAAGGGTGACAAGACAGCAAACCCAGAGTTGAAAGTGAGTTAAAAATGAAGCAACAGAAATGTAACCACATAAAGATTTATTTTGCTCTGAAAGCAAATGTTATTGATATTATAATGGCCAATATGAATTTATACAACTAACATGAACTAACCTTTGCAATCTGTGTATAAGCTGGATGTTCCTCTGTTGGTTTCATTATTGCTGGTTGTGTATTGGGTACATTAGGCATCTTCACACTGCCTGGTGGAGGCTAGGAGGATTAAGAGAAGGAAAATTATGTAACACAGAGATCCAACTTTAACTTCTTTCAAAAAGTATAACACCAATAAAATGAAAACTCCCAAAATCTGCATCTCTTCATTCCCTGCTCTCTCATAGTCAAGTGTGTGGCAAAGAGCTGCTTAAATTCTCCATCTCCATTTTCTCCAACTCATTCATTTTTCAACTCTACAATCAGACTGCTACTTATAACACTATATGACAAACACTGTCCTCCAGGATACTGTATGTTAATAGAGGCCAGGCATGGTGGCTCATGCCTGTAATCCCAGCACTTTGGGAGGCCAAGGCGTGTAGATCACCTAAGTCAGGAGTTCAAGACCAGCCTGGCCAATATGGTGAAACCCCATCTCTACTAAAAATACAAAAATTAGCCGGGTGTGGTGGCAAGCACCTGTAATCCCAGCTACTTGGGAGGCTGAGGCAGGAGAATCGCTTGAACCAGGGAGGTGGAGGCTGCAGTGAGCCAAGACTGTACCACTGCACTCCAGCCTGGGCAACACAGCGAGACTCCATCTCAAAAAAAAAAAAAAAAAGAACTTTTGAGTTTAATAGTAAAATACAGATAGAACCAGACAAAAGAACTACACCAAGGTTTACTGCCAACTCTTCCCTCTTGAGAAAGCTACATGCCAGTGCTCTGAAGAGTATACAGGAAAGTTCTTGGTAGAACCCCACTAAATTTAAAAGAGTAAAAGGGAAGGCGTAAGGAGAGAGAAAATAAATTACCCAACTTCCACTTTGCCAGTGAGGATCAGTAGTGTCTGAAAGCTGCAAGATCAGGAAGTAGACATCTACAAGTCCATCAATGGGGGATTGGTTAAATTACTGTATATACATACAATGCAGCCATGAGAATAAATTAGCGATAGAAGAATGTCTTTTAAAATACTAAATAAAATAAAGCAAGCTGGCCGGGCGCAGTGTCCTATGCTTGTGATCCCAGTACTTTGGGAGGCCGAGGCAAGTGGATCACAAAGTCAGGAGTTCGAGACCAGCCTGGCCAATATGGTGAAACCCCATCTCTCCTAAAAATACAAAAATTAGCCAGGTATGGCGGCGGGCGCCTGCAGTCCCAGCTACTTGGGAGGCTGAGGCAGAAGAATCGCTTGAACCCGGGAGGTGGAGGTTGCAGTGAGCTAAGATCGCACCACTGCACTCCAGCCTGGGAGACAGAGCAAGACTCCATCTCAAAAAATAATAATAATAATAAAATAAAAATTAAATTAAAAAATAAAGCAAGCTACAGAACAGTCTGCATATGACCTTTTTTTCAACAGACACAGACTTATACATGCCCCCATAAAATATCTGGGAAGTCTCAGCCACCTGATATCAGACGGACTTGCAGCTGTTGTTTTATATGCCTCTGTATTATTTGTTTCCCTCGACACATGCACCATATACTACTTTAATAAAAATGTATTTTTAAAGTACTCTTTAGAATGACCATAAGAAAAAAACAAAAAACAAGGGTGGGAACATGAAAAGAACAATAGAAGCAAAAACAGTAACAGAAAAGAAAAGAAGAAAGGAAAGAAAGAGAAGAGGGAGGGAAGGGGGAGGTCATGAATAAGAAAAATATAAAAAAGAAAGAAGCTGCACAAGGACGTTCAAGGATCTTAAGAACTATTAAAACCAGAAGACACCACCAATATATAGCAGGATTTTACTCTGACACAGCTAACAGCAGCCCTGAAAAGGAAGCCACGGATGTAGTTCAGCTGATTCTAAAATGCATATACAAAAGGCAAGAACTGGCTGGGTGCAGAGGCTCACACTTGTAATCCCAGCACTGTGGGAGGCCAAGGTGGGCAGATCGCCTGAGCTCAGGAGTTCGAGACCACCCTGGGCAACATGGTGAAACCTCGTCTCTACTAAAATACAAAAAATTAGACAGGCATGGTGGTGTGCACCTGTAGTCCCAGCTACTGGAGAGGCTGAGGCATGAGAATCGCTTGAGCCTGAGAGGCAGAGGTTGCAGTGAGCCCAGATTATGCCACTGCACTCCAACTTGGGCTACAGAGTGAGAGTCTATCTCAAAAAAAAAAAAAAAAAAAAGGCAGGAACTAAAAACAGGTCAAACCATTTTGAAGAAAAACAAAGTAGGAAGACCTATGATATCAAGGCTTATTATAGAACCATAGTAATTAAGAGTGTAATACAGATGCAAGGACAGAGAAATGTACCAATAAACAAAACAGACACAGAAACAAACCCACACAAATGCAGAAACTTGATATCTAACAGAGGTGTCACTACAAAACAGTGAAGAAACAATGTGTTAATCAATAAATGGTGCCTGGATAACTGGTTACTCATATAGGAAAAAAAAACATTTCTTACTTCGCATCATATACAAAGATGAATTCGAGGTAAATTCACGATCTAAAACTGAAAAAGCAAAACTTAAACACTTTCAGGGAAAAATACATGTGAATATTTTTATGAATATTTCTTGAGCTTCTAGAATATGAACTCTAGAAATACTGTGTATTTTGTTTATGACCTATCCCAAGTACCCAAAATAGTCCCTGAAACAGTAGATGCTCAGTAAGTATCTGTCAAATTAAGAATGGAAAACACACACCACACAAAATTGACGAATTTAATTACACTGAAATTTACAAAAAGTAAAAAGTCAAATCATGGACTAGGAAAAGATAGTTGTAATGCATATAACAGAAAATTGCTACCCAGAATATATAAAGAATTGTTACAAATCCATGAAAATACAAACTAATCGAAAAACTAGCAAAAGATCTGAACAAGCAATAGAAAGAGGTGAATAAACATGTGAAAAGAGGTGTAACAGCACTAGTAATCAAGAAGTGCAAAAACAATCATATATCATTTCAAAACCATGAGATAGAAAAACAAACTCTGACAATACCAAAATTGGAATTTACACAATATACACAATGGTGGTGCATATGAAAATTAAAGCACTGATCAAGATAGCATTTCAAGTCAATGGAGATACAAAAGGTTGTCAGTAAATGCTGTTGGGAGAATTATTTAAATTGGGGGAGGAAAAACAAAATCCCTGTATCTCAAAAGAATTCCAAATGGATTAAAAATTGAATGTTAAAAAAAAACAAAACAAGACAAAAAACAACTATAAAGACACTAAAATACACTCTATAGACTATAGGGCATTATCTGCTCTTGGCGTGAAGAAAAGTCATTCTAAACATTCAGAAAAGATGAGGGGAAAGAAATCATAATGAAAAGGTAATATATTTGACCACATAAAAATTTAGAAATTTGATGATATAAAGCATTCATAATCAAGATTAGATGGCAAAATCTAAATAATAAGCAACATATACAACAATTAGTTAATACATTTCACTAGGTACAAATCAATACAAAATTATCAGATAAACATGTTACTGAAAAAAACTGCATTTTAAAAAACTCTGAACAGGCAGCTTACAAAATACAAAAGAAAAATAAACATACAAAAAATTTCAACCTCATTAGTAATCAAAGAAATGCACATTTTACATAATTATTTTTAAAATGATTATCATAGGATTACCACATTTTGAGAAAGATGTGGTAAAATAGATATTCTCACACACTGAAAAGTGGGATTATACACTAGCACATGTAGCAATCCTGGAGCACAATTTGGCATTATGTTTCAAGAGCCATAGAAGTATTTATACCCTATGTACTATGAATATCTGGTCTTTAAAAATATCCTATGGAAATAATCCAAGATATTTGCAAATGTATGTATGCCAAGAATGCTCACTACAGCTTTATTTACAAAAGCAAAACCCCAAATGTCCAACACAACAGAAGAAATGGTTAAACTGATACAGCTATAGGAAAGTATACAATACAGCTATTTAAAAGTTCTAAAAGAGTATGTAATAAGATGAGGAAGCTTGGACAAATAAGTGATTAAAAAAAGTTATGAAACAAAGCTGTATATACAATATGACACGAACTTCCTATTTTAAAATAAGATGAAAATATATCAAAATGTTAATAGGGATTATTTCTGGGCAGTGGGATTAAGAGCATTTTCTTGTATTTTTAAAATCTCCATTATAATCTTTTGTCACTAAAATAATCACAAATTCTCTTTTCCAAATGCTTGTTCCCCCATACCCAGTATCTCTTATTAATGGGCAGAAAAACTAAGGCTAATCAATGCTAACTTCTCCAATTAGAAAAGTATGGTCCTTTAAATGTAAAACCCAAAACTATAAAAACTGTAGAAGAAAACCTAGGCAATACCATTCAGGGTGTAGGCACGGGCAAAGATTTCATGACAAAAACTACAAAAGCAATTGCAACAAAAGCAAAAATTGACAAATGAGATCTAATTAAACTAAAGAGCTTCTGCACAGCAAAACAAACTATCAGCGGAGTGAACAGACAACCTACAAAACGGGAGAAAATTTTTGCAATCTATCCATCTGACAAAAGTCTAATAACCAGAGTCTATAAGGAACTTAAACTTATTTACAAGAAAAAAATGCCATTAAAAAGCAGGCAAAGGACATGAACAGACACTTGTCAAAAGAAGACATTCATGGGGCCAACATATGAAAAAAAAGCTCAACATCACTGATCATTAGAAAAATGCAAATCAAAACCACAATGAGATACCGTCTCACACCAGTCAGAATGGTAACTATTAAAAAGTCAGAAAACAACAGATGCTGGCGAGGTTATGGAGAAAAAGTAATGCTTTTATACTGTTGGTGTGAGTGTCAATTAGTTCAACCACTGTGGAAGACAATGTGGTGGTTCCTCAAAAATCTAGAGGCAGAAATACGATTTGACCCAGCAATCCCATTACTGTGTATATACCCAAAGGAATATAAATCATTCTACTACAAAGACACATGCACACCTATGTTTACTGCAGCACTATTCACAATAGCAAAGACATGGAATCAATCTAAATGCCCATCAATCATAGACTGGATAAAGAAAATGTGGTACATATACACCATGGAATACCATGCAGCCATAAAAAGGAATGCGATCATGTCCTTAGCAGGGATATGGTTGAAGCTGGAAGCCAGCATCCTCAGCAAACTAATGCAGGAACAGAAAACCAAACAGCATGTTCCCGCTCATAAGTGGGAACTGAACATTGAGAACACATGGACACATGGAGGGGAAAAACACACACTGGGGCCTGTCGGGAGATGGGGATGGGGATTAGGGGTGGGCAAAGGGAGAGCATCAGGAAGAATAGTTAGTGAATGCTGGGTTTAATACTTAGGTGATGGGTTGATCTGTGCAACAAACCACCACGGCACACGTTTGCCTATGTAACAAACCTGCACATCCTGCACACGTACCCCAGAACTTAAAAAGTTGAAAAAAAAAAAAAAAAGAAAGAAAAAGAGTTCCCGGCACCTTAAGTGAGATATAATTCTCACATATATTGTCCCAAGTTCACATGGCATTTAGAATTGCTATCTTGATCAGTAATAAAGATCTTCCCCCAGCAAAAAACCAAAAGCATCACCCCAAAGCCCTGTCTTCTTGGTGTAATAAGCAGCAACAATAAAACAATGACCAAATACTAAAAAAATGTCTGGCAAAGTTAGCCTGGCAGCAGCATATTTCAGGAAAAACACAGAAGAAATTACCCAAGAATGCACCCAGCTGAAACCTTGCTATAAATGCTGTATTACTTTAAATAACCAAGGAAGTATTAAGTATAATAAACTAGTAGATAAGGATGAAGGTAGGGTTAGAGCTGGTAATGCGATATATTTAAGGCCATAGTTGCTTGCAGTATAGCAATGATGAGAAATGTTGGAGAGCCACAAATCTCTAATAGCACTGACATAAATCTAATAGCTATTATCCTGATAATTTCTTCACATCTGTAGATGTTAAAGACCCAGTATTTTCTTCAGCCACAACATACTGGATTAGCCAACTCAAGCCAAGTAGAATTCTGGAGGACGACCTCTTTTCATCACTACTAAATACCTATTGTGATGATGGTTCCCAGTTCATTTCCAACTTTTCACTCTGGCACAGATGAGCGTCTATGCGTGTGTGTGTGTGTGTGTGTGTGTGTGTATCTATATGTGTCTCTGTCTCTATCTATATATATATAAATATAAAACAAGCCACTCAAGACTTTCACTTCTTAAAACATAGCAGATCACCCATATGTAGAGATCCCCTTCTAGTACATAATACCTAAAATACTAGACCAAATTTTATTTAAATAATATTGTAAATACACAACTAACGCAACAAGAAATCCTGGGAGGCAAGAAAGCAGGAACTACTAAATCCAAAGAAAGAACAGCCTTGATACCAAACCATTCACCAAATTACTAGTGATCCATCTGCACTAGTAAACTAGAGACAAAGCTTTGGAGCTGGTACAAGGATGGTAAGGGATTGACAAGATCCCTGCATAAAGCCAGGAGTCTCTAAAAAACGACCATTTCAGTGGATGAGTAAGAAAAAAGCAGTTTCACAGAAGAAAAATAAATGATGGGAATACCTCCATGTCTTGTCCTTAATTCTGGATGTAGAAGGGAGGAAAAAAGGGAAATCTTCCCTGAGAATTCCCAGTCATAAACCTACCAATGGCCAGGCATGGTGGCTCACACCTGTAATCTCAGCACTTTGGGAGGCTGAGGTGGAAGGATCACTCAAGGCCAGGAGATTGAGACCAGCCTGGGCAATATAGTGAGACCTCAGCTCTACACCAAAATTTAAAAATTTACCAAGTGTGGTGGCACATGCCTGGAGTCCCAGTTACTTAGGAGGCTGAGGCAGAAGGATAGCTTGAGCCCAGGAGGCAGGTTGTAACGAGCCAAGATCACGCCACTACACTCCAGCCTAGGCAACAGAGCAAGATCCTGTCTCCAAAACAAAACAAAACAAAACAAAAACCAAAAACCTACCAACTTGCAGATCTCAGGTCAGAATTCCACTACCCACATAGACAAGATAATCCAACCTCCAATTTTCATTGAAAAGGATCTCAGGCTGGTAGTGGCCTCAGGCATTTGGCAAAAGTAGAGGAACAAACATTAAAACCAGGTGACATGGGTTTGGCTGTGTCCCCACCCAAATCTCATCTTGAATTGCAGCTCCCATAATTCCCACGTGTCATGGGAGGGGCCTGGTGGGAGGTAACTGAATCATGGGGGTGGGTCTTTCCTATGCTGTTCTCATGACAGTGAATAAATCTCATGATACCTGATGGTTTTATAAAGGGGAGTTCCCCTACACATGCTCTCTTGCCTGCCACCAGGTAACACGTGCCTTTGCTTGTCCTTCACCTCCCACCATGATTGTGAGGCCTCCTCAGCCATGTGGAACTGCAAGTCCATTAAACCTCTTTTTCTTTATAAATTACCTGGTCTCGGGTATGTCTTTATTAGCAGCATGAGAACTGACTAATACACCAGGCTTCAAGAAATTAACACAGATTAAGTTCCAAGTAACTTTGGCTTATGATTTAAATCTATGAGGAAACAAACCACAAGGGTCCACAGAAATAGCAAATTACAAAATAAGACCTGAATATATTTGAATTATCAGATACAAAACAGGTGTGTTTAATAAAGAAATAAGAGGGTAATACAAGTTTGACTAACAAGAGACTATCAGAATTGGCCAGCTTCTTAAATGAAATTCTAGAAATGAAAACTATAATAATGACTTTTAAATTATAAATTTAATAGACAAGTTGAACAGCAAACTACACAAAGATGAAATAATAAAGGAATGGAAGTGAATCTAATGACACAGCACAGAGATCCAAAAAATGTAAATATGAGAAATTATAAGACATGATGATTGAGAAGGTCTAACATACAATTAAGAGGTCCAGAGGGGAAAAAAAAAACAGGATAAGGGAGAGTCAATGTTTAAACAGTATATGAAGACACTAATTCTCAGATTCAAAACCCTAAAACACAAGCCAAGTTTTAAAAATAGTAACACTCAGATACATCACAATGAAAGAGCAAACTTTAAAAACTGCAAGAAAAAAAAAAAGGATAATTCCCACACAAAGGAAGGTCACCTATAAACCACTGCGTATCTTTTCACCTAAGATCCTAAGACTGAGCTAGTTTCTCAACAGCAACAATGCAAGCTCAAGTATAATGTGCTAAATGGCTGAGAGAAAATAACTGATAATGCAGAACTCTAAAACCAGTCAGATCAGCTGTTTGAGAACCAAGATGAAATGATAACAATAAATACTGAAAAAAGTACTACCAATAGACCCTCACTAACAGAACTTCTACTTTAGGGATAACAACAACAAAAAAATGACGGGAGAAGAAAAATTTGAGATGCAAAAAGGAAGACCTCTCTATCTCACTGGGCACTCCATAGTATATCATCTTCATTTTACATGGACCAAAACTCCAAATACAGAAGGAAAGCCAACCTATTGGCAGGGAAAAAGAAAACACTCTACTGCAACCAAATGTACTACAGTAAGCTCCTCTCCTGACAAACCTAGAACTGTGTCTGCCACTACTTTGGCTGTACCTGGGAAAAACTTGAAGTACTGAGAAAAGCAGAGTGTGCAGAGTTAGAGACAAAGAACAAAACTGGAACAGACCTGGAAGAGAATGAGAGAACTGACCCCGGAGGCAGAATCAAAAACAAAGTCTGGCAGAGCAAGGCTGTATATCCTCATCCCATGGATGGATGAAATTTAACAAACTGGGAATAGACTACATGCTTAAATATCTCTTAGAAAAATAAGGGTTATAATTATTTTATATTTTAACACGAATTACCTTACTACATTTGCCTCTTCGGTTTGGCTAGGACAAACAGATAAAAATTATAGAAAAATATATTGGCTCAAGAGAATTAAGAACATTATAATAATCATGATTATACAATAGTGGATGGACTGCTCTATAATATAGTAAGCTCTCTGCACTGGAAATTCCAAGGGTGATTCATTTTAAATAAATGAATACCCAAGGTCTCTTCAAGGCACAGGAAGTTCATGAGTTGTCTTTGTCATGCATAAGCAAATATATTTTCTCCTTCCAGGTTTTCTTCCACATTCTAAACACCTATTCCAGAAATTTCTTCTTGCTTTCTCCAGCTCTTTCTCTTCCATCTCTAAACCAAAAAACAGCCTAAGTGTATGTAGGGTCTAAAAGAATGTTACTTAATTTATATTCACAGACATCCCGTATCAGAAACCCCAGGTACTTACTGAAAATGCAAACTCTGGGCCCTTCTATGAACCTATTGATTCAGAACCTCAGGGATTAGAAGAGAGAATTTGTACTTTTAACAAACTACCATTTTTAACAAACTCCCCATGGTAATTCTTAGACACCTTAAAATTTGAGAACTCCCCTCTAAGGCAACAAAGTTTACAGCTTCTATAAAACACTGTTTTATTTCTTTCACTTAAACTGCCAAAAGGATCCTGAAACTTTCTGCAGCTTTCACTCACTTTAACAGCCTCTGATTCAGCAGAGAAGAAATGACTGTGGCTATGCTTAACACAGATTCCCTTGTTATTAAGAGTGCTGAAAGTTTACACATACTAATCTCAGAATCAGGACAAACAGACATAATTTTATTAGACTAATCACTTTAAAATAAGGTTTTTGAAGATTAGGATAATTGTCTGGGGAAGGACGTGTGTAATAGGAAAGAAGAAATATACCAGTATGGGAGTTTTCAAATAGATAAAGGAACATAAACGAACAAATGTGACCATATCCATTCATTCATACATTCATCAAACATTCATTGGTCAACTACAATGGGCCACAAACATATACAGGAATTGGGATACATTAATGAACAAAATAGGCAAACACCCCTACTCCCATAAAGCTACATTCCAGCAACAGAAGATAAACAATACACATATTGAACAAATACATTCTAGAGCATCTTAAAAGGCAATCATTTTACGGGACAACAACAAAAAGACCAGAGTGAAGAGGTCACGAGTACAGGCTGACAGAATAAGTTTACAAAGGTGATTGGGGAAGTCAATATTTGAACAAAGACTTCAAGGAGGTGAGAAAGTAAGTCTTGCAGATTATCTACCTGGGGGGAAGACCATTTTAAGCAGAGGTGACAACCAATGCAAAGTCAGGAGAATGCACGGAATATGTGAGGAATCAGCGTGCTAGACAGGAATACACAGGGAGAGGGTGCGACAAGATGAAGAACAAAGAATATTAGGGATCAGATTAAAGGCTATTTTAAAGACTCATGGTTTTTACTCTGAAAAAAATTAAAGCAAGTAAAGGGGACTTTCAGTTTCCAGTTTCATGTATAAGGAGTTTAGAATTTACCACTCCACCCTAACAACAAGTGAAAAGATGAACAAACTAAAAAATCATTAATTCATTCTGGATCGTTAAGAGATGTGAGGACACAGGGCAAATTGCTGCCCCATGACTGCAGAAATAGGTCAATACAAGGAGTAACAATTTGCCAGAGCAAAAGCTCTCTAGCAGAAACCACTGCAAGAACCATTACTGGGGTAGAAAAACCTTAACTGTAATTAAGAAATTGTTGGAGGCTCAGCATAGACAACACTGAGAGTTAAAATCTACAGGGGAACCCATTCATGTGGTGAGTCCCCTCGCACTTTTGTTTTATCTCCAGGAACTCAACTCATAGTACATGGAGAAAAAAATCCCCTCCTTCTTCTAACAAGTGGAGTGGGGAAGAACCATTTTTGAAAAACACCAGAGCACTCTGTTCTTAACAAGGCCTCCCCTCAGGAGAAACTATTTAACCAGTGCCTAACCTGTTGGGGCTTATCAGAGCCTAACTCACCTGGGGGAAGGGAAATACCCAACTGCAGCCAACTCTAGCCATTCTGTCCCACCTAAGAAAGAAGAAAACAACTTCGAAACATTTGTGAAGTCCATAGACTCAATAAAAGACTGAGACCTAATCACAGGACTATAGAGTGCTTCTGAACACCTTACCACCACACAACTAAAGACCTAATTACAGCAATTCCTTTTACCCAGTACATCATGTCAGCCTAGAAAAAAAAAAAAAAAAAAAAAAAACCTGTAAGGCTGGGCACAGTGGCTCACACCTATAATCCCGACACTTTGGGAGGCTGAGGCAAGAGGACTGTTTGAGCCCAGGTGTTTGAGACCAGGCTGGGCAATATAGTGAGACCCCATCTCTAAAAAAATAAAAAAATTAGCCTTGGTGGCACATGCCTGTAGTCCCATCCACCTGGGAGGTCAAGGCTGCAGTGAAATATTAAATATTTTTAAATATATGTAAGTTCTGTAGAGAGAATGAGAATAATATAGGTCAGAAACTTGGATCCACATAAAGAAAGCATGAGCATACAAGAAATAGACGAAGTTTAAAACCCTTTTTTTTTTTTTTTGAGACAGGGTCTCACTTTGTCACTCAGGTTGGAGTGCAGTAGCATGATCACAGCAAATTGTAGCCTCAAACTCCTGAGCTCAAGCAATCCTTCTGCCTCCTGAGTAGCTAGGACAACAGGCATGCCCACCATGCCTTTTTTTTTTTTTTTTTTTTTTTTGAGACAGGTCTCACTCTGTCCCCTAGGCACGATCTTGGCTCACTGCAGCCTCCGCCTCCTGGGTTCAAACAATTCTCCTGCCTCAGCCTCCCAAGTAGCTGGGACTACAGGCGCATGCCACCACACCCAGCTAATTTTGTATTTTTGGTAGAGACAGGGTTTCACCATGTTGGCCAGGCTGGTATCAAACTCCTGACCTCAAGTGATTCGCCCGCCTCAGCCTCCCAAAACGCTGGGATTAAAGGCGTGAGCCACTGCACCAGGCCGATGCCTGGCTAATTTTTGTTTTTTGTTTTGTTTTGTTTTGTTTTGTAGAGACAGGATCTCAATGGGATCTCACTACATTGCCTAGGCTGGTTTTGAATCCCTGGCCTCAGGCAATCCTCCCACCTTGGCCTCCCAAAGCTGATTACATGCATGAGACACCACGTCTTATTTTTCTTATTCTCAAATGGTCTAAGAGAAAACAGTTGGTTCAAAATAATAACAGCAACAATGTATTCAATTATGGGTTCTTCTGCAAATATCTTGTGTGTGCATATATATACACATATACGTTTATATATGCTTATATATCAGCGAAATGAATGACAGCAATGATACAAAGATGGGAGGGAGGAATCATATTCTTATTATAAGGCACTCACACTACCTGTGAAACAGTATAGTTATTTGTATGTAGGTTTGGATTTGTTATAAATGTATATTGCAAACTCTAGGGCAACCAGGAAGGAGATAAATTATAATCATATAAAATGTTCTATTAAACTCACCAAGAGGGCTGGGCACAATGGCTCATGCCTGTAATCCCAGCACTTTGGGAGGCCGAGGCAGGCAGATCACTTGAGGCCAGGAGTTTGAGACCAGCATGGCCAACATGGTGAAACCCTGCCTCTACGAAAAATACAAAAATTAGCCAGGTGTGATGGCAGGTGCCTGTAATCGCAGCTACTCAGAAGGCTGAAACAGGAGAATTGCTTGAACCTGGAAGGCGGAGGTTGCAGTGAGCTGAGATTGGGGATTGAGCCACTGCACTCCAGCCTGGGTGACAGAGTGAAACAGTCTCAAAATAAAACAAAACAAACCACCAAGAGTAGAAGACAAAAAGAACAAGGGCAACAAACAGAAAACAGCAATCAATATGATATATATTAACCCAACTAAATCAATAATCACTTTGAACATCAACGGTCTCAAGGCACTAATTAAAAGATTATGAGATGATCAAAAAACAAGACCCAACTATATGTTGTCTATAAGAAACCCACTTTAAATATAAATAAACATATGGATTAGAAGTAAACAGAAAAATATACCATGCTAACACTGATAAAAAATTTCAGAAAAAGCAGACTCAAAGCAAAGAAAGTTATTAGAGATAAAGAAGGGCATTAAATAATGACACATGGGTCAATTCTCCAAGACATAGCATTCCTTAATGTATATCCACCTAATGACAGAGCATCAAACTACAAGAGGCAAAAACTAATGGAACTGCAAGGAGAAACAGATGAAACTACTATTATAGTTGTAGACTCAAACACCCCTCAAATCAGAAATGGACCGATCTAGCAGGCAAGAAATCATTAAGAACATAGCTGAATTCAACAATACCATCCGTTGATTGGATATAATTAACACCTATCAACCACTTCATCCAAAAGCAGAAACACATTCTTCTCAAGTTCACATGGAACACTCACCAAGACAGAAGACATTCTGTAACATAAAACACACCTTAACAAATTAAAAAAAAAAAACAAATATAGTATTTACTCTCAAACAAGGGAATTAAATGAGAAATCAATAACAAGAAAACTGAAACATCCCAAAATATGTGAAGATTAAAAAAGATACTTCTAAATAACACAAGTCAGAGAAGAAATCTCAAGAGAAATTTTAAAGTATTTTGAGCTAAGTGGAAAAAAAATGTACATCTTATCAAAATTTGTGGGATGCTGTGAAAGCAGGGCTTAGAGGAAAATGCATAGCATTGAGTGCATATATTTGATAAGAAAGATCTAAAATCCATACTCCAAGTTTCCATGTTAGGAAATTAGAAAAAGAAGAGCAAATTAAATCCAAAATAAGCAGAAGGAAAGAAATAAGAGCACAAGTCAACGAAATTAAAAACAGAAAATCAATAGAAAAAAAATCAACAAAATGAAAACCTGGCTTTTTCAAAAGATCGATAAACTCAATAAGCCTCTAGCCAGGCTCCCTAAGGAGGAACAAAAGGGAGGACACAAATTACTAATATCAGAAATGAAGGAAGAGACATCCACTAAGGTCCCATAGACATTAAAATGATAACCAAGACATACTATAAATAACTCTATGCCCACAAATCTGATAACCTACAAGAAATGGACCAATGCCTCAGAAAATGCAATTTGTGAAAACTCACAGAAGAAGAAACAGGCTATCTAAATAGGCCTCTATTTGTTAAAGATATTGCCTCAATAAGTAATAACCTTCCAAAACAGAAAGTAACAGGCCCAGACGGATCCACTGGTGAATTCTACCAATTATTTAAGGTAGAAATTTTACTAATTCCATACAGTCTCAATCGGAGGAAAGAAGCAAAAGAAAGACTTCCTAACTCATCCTATGAGGCTAGAAATACCCTCATATCAAACCAAAGACACTACAAAAAAACTATAGATCAATATTCTCTGATGAACATGGATGCAAAAATCTCCAAAAAAATATCAGCAGATTGAATCCAACCATATATGAAACGAATCACATACAAAACCAAGTGGGATTTTCTCCAGGTATCCTAGGCTGGTTCAACATTCGAAATTCAATTAATGTAATTCATTACATCAATAGGCTAAAAAAGAAAAATCATATGACCATATCAGTAGATACAGAAAAAGCATTTCACAAAATCCAACACACATGCATAATAAAACCATTCAGCAAACTAGGAATAGAGGGGAACTTCCTCAATTTGATAAAGAACACCTACAAAAAGCCCAATGCTAACATCAACTTATTGGTGAGAAACTAGAAGCTTTCCAGCTAAGATCAGGAAAAAGGCAAGGATGTCCCCTCTCACCACTCCTTTTCAACACTGTACTAGAAGTCCTAACTAATGTAATAAGACCCAAAAAAAAGATATGAAGATTAAGAAGAAACAAATAAGACTGTCTTTGTTCACAGATAACAAGATCATCAACATGGAAAATTCAATGGTACTGACAAAAACCTCCTAGAACTAATAAATGATTATACTAAGGTTGCACAACACAAAGTTAATATACAAAAGTCAATCACTTTCATATGTAACAGCAATGAACAAGTCGAATTTCAAATTAAACCCATACCATTTATATAAACATCTCCCAAAGTAAAACAGGCATAAATCTAATGAAATATGTATACATTCTATATGTGAAAAACTACAAAACTGATGAAAGAAATCAAAGAAGAATAAAAGATATTCCATGATCATGGATAGGAAGACTCAACACTGTTAAGATGTCAGGTTTTCCCAACTTGATCTACAGATTCAACGCAATCCCAATCAAAATCCCAGCAAGTTATTTTGTGGACACTGACAAACTAATGTTGAAGTTTATATAGAAAGGCAAAAAACCCAAAACAGTCAACACAATATGGAAAGAGAAGAATAAAGTTGGAAGATTGACACTACTAGAGTTCACTTACTATAAAGTAACAGTAATCCATACAGTATAGTATTGACAAAAGATTAGAAAAACAGACCAACAGGACAGAATGGAGAGCCCAAAAATAGACCCACATAGCTACAGTCAACTGATCTTTGACAACTGAGCAAAGGCAGTACAATGGAACAGTCTTTTCAACAAATGGTGCTAGAGCAAAATTAATTCAAAATGGATCACAGAAGCCAAGCATATGCCTATAGTCCCAGCTACTAGGGAGGCCAAGGCAGAATTCCTTGAGCTTAAGAGTTCAAGACCAGCCTGAGCAACACAGCAAAACCCTGTCACTAAAATAAACAAATATTTAAAAATGGATCATAGGCCTAAATATAAAATGCAAAACAATAAAACTCCTCGAAGATAACACAGGAGAAAACTTAATTGACCTTGGGTATGGTGATGACTTTTTAGATAGAACAACAATGGCATGATCCCTGAAAGAAATAATTGAAAAGCTGGACTTCCTTAAAATTAACGCTCTGCAAAAGACAATGTCAAGAGAATGAGAACAGAAACCACAGACTGGGAGAAAATATTTTCATCTGATAAAGAACTGTTATCCAAAAGATACAAGAACCCTTAAAATTCAACAATAACAAACCAATTAAGAAATGGACAGAAGACCTTAACAGAAACTTCATAAAAGAAGATACAAAGATGGCAAGTGAGCACATAAAAAGGTGCTCCACATCATATGTCATCAGGGAAATGCAAACTAAAACAATGACACCACTACACACCAATTAAGATGGCCAAAATCCAAAACACTGATAACACCAAATGTTGGAGAGGATGTAGAGCAACAGAAACTCTCATTCATTGCTGGTTGGAGTGCAAAATAGTACAGACTTTGAAAGATAGTTTGGCAGTTTCTTACAAAACTAAACATACTGTTACCATATGGTCCAGTCAGTCTATTCCTTGGTATTTATCCAAAGGAACTGAAAACTTACATCCATACAAAAAACCCACATACAGTTATTTATAGCAGCTTTATTCATCACTGCCAAAATTTGGTAGTAATTAAGATGTCCTTGAGTTTGTGGATGGCTAAATAAGCTGTGGTACATCCAGACAATAGTATGTTATTCAGCATTAAAATGAAATGAGCTAATAAGCCATGAAAAGACATAGAGGAACCTTATTATGCATACTACTAAGTGAAAAAAGCCAATCTGAAAGGCTACATTATGTATGATTCCAACTATATGACACTGTAGAAAAGGCAAAACTATGGAGACAGTAAAAAGATCAGTGGTTGCCAAGGTCTGGGAAGGGGCAAAGAGATGAATAAGTACAGCACGGAGGATTTTCAAGGCAATGAAACTATTCGGTATGATGTTATAATAATGGATATAGGTCATTACACATTTGTCCAAACCCACAGAATGTACAACATCAAGAATGAACGCTGGGGCCATGCGCGGTGGCTCATGCCTGTAATCCCAACACTTTGGGAGGTTGAGGCAGGGGGATCACCTGAAGCTAGGAGTTTGAGACCAGCCTGGCCAACATGGTGAAACCCCGTCTCTACTAAAAATACAAAAAAGTAGGCGGGTGTGGTGGTGCAAACCTGTAATCCCAGCTACTCAGGAGGCTGAGGCAGGAGAATCACTTGAACCCAGGAGGTGGAGGTTGCAGTGAGCCAAGATCGCACTCCAGCCTGGGCGACAGAGCAAGACTCTGTCTCAAAAAAAAAAAATAGTGAACCTTGGGCCAGAAACAGTGACTTATGCCTGTAATCCTAGCATTTTGGGAGGCCAAGGTGGGAAGATTGCTTGAGCCCAGGAGTTTGAGGTCACAGTAAGCTACATTCATGCCACTGCACTGAAGCCTGGGCAACAAAGTGAGACCCTGTCTCAAAAAAAAAAAAAAAAAAAAAGAGGTGAACCCTAGGATAAACTATAGACTTTGGGTGATTATGGTGTGTCAATATAGATTCACCAATTGTTTGATAATGGTGAAGGCATAATGTTTTCAAGGTTCAACTATGTTGTAGTAACTACTTCATTTATTTTTATGCTAGGTTTTATTTATCCATTCATCAGTTGATAGGAACATAGGCTATTTCCAATTTTTGGTTGCATTTGTGTACTGGTTTTGATGTGGACATATGTTTTCACTTCTTAAGGGTATGTACCCAAGAGTGGAATTACAGGGTCATATGGTAACTCCACGTTTAACAAATGCCTAGAGCTAGCAAACTGTTTTCCAAAGCAGCTGCACCATTTTACATTCCCATCAGCAGTGTGTGAAGGTTCCAATTCTCCACATCCTTGCCAATACTCGCTATTGCCTGACTCTTTGATTATAGACATCCTAATGGATGTGAAGTGGTATCCTCCTTGTGGTTTTCATTTGCATCTTGACAGCTAACAATGTTGAACATTTTTTCACCTGCTTATTGGCCATTTATCTTCTTAGGAGAAACATCTGAGTCCATGTGGACTCACCACTCCTGGTCAATTTGTGTATTTTTGGTAGAGATGGGGTTTTGCCATGTTGGTCAGGCTGGTCTTGAACTCCTGACCTCAAATGATCCATCCACCTCAGCTTCCCAAGGTGCTGGGATTACAAACATGAGCCACCACACCCAGCCTGGTTGTCTTTTTAATATTGAACTGTAATAATTTAATATATATTCTGGATACAAGTCTTTTATCAAATATGTGATCTGCAAACATTTTCCCATTCTGTGAGCTGTCTTTTCACTCTCTTGATAGTGCTCTTGGACAAAAAGTTTTAAATTTTGATGTCCAAATTGCCTGTTTTCTCTTTTGTTGTTTGTATTTTTAGTGTCACATCTAAGAAACCATGGCCTAACTAAAGGTCATGAAGATTTACTCCTATGTCTTCTTCTAAGAGTTGTATAGTTTTAGTGCTTACCTTTAGGTCTATGATTGAGCTAATTTTTATGTATGGGATGAGGTAGGAGTCCAATTTCATTCTACTGTATGTGGACATCCAGTTATTCCAGCACCATTTACTGAAAAGATTATTCTTTCCCATTGGATTATCCTGACACTCTTGTCAAAAATCAGTTGATCATAAATGTAAGTGTTTATTTCTGGGCTGTCAGTTCTATTCCACTGATTTGCATGTCTATGCCAGTACCATATTGTCTTGATTACTGTAACTGTAACAAAACTTTATCTTAACCTCCTTTCCCTTTCCAGCCCCCATTTCTCTCATACTCTTCCCTAAAAAAAACTCTCTGCTCTCCACTGCTGCAAAAATCCTACAAAGAGTTGTCTATTTGCACTTTTCCCAGTTCTTTCTTCTTAAAGATACTTTAGTAAGGCATTTGCTCCCAACACTCAACCAAAACTACACTATTCAAGATAGCTAATGACTTCTACATTGTTAAATTCAATGATAAATTTTCTGTCTTAATTTTATTTGCTCTATCATCAGCATTGATAGTTTATCACTATCTCATTATTGAAACACTTTCTTCACTTGGCTTTCAGAACACTAAGTTGTTTCTTCTCAGTCTCCTTTATTTCTTTTCTCCTCCTGCCCTTCCACCTCCAATATTCGAGTGCACCAGGAGTTTAGGTCTTGCTTCTCTGCAATACATGTTCACTCAATTGATGATTAAATCCAGTCTTATACCTTTAAATACCATCTAAGGGCCAATGATTCCCACATGTATATCTTCCAGCCCAGACCTCTCTGATGAACACCAGATTCATACAATCAACTGCTTACTAAACATGTCTATCTGGATGTCTTGGAAATTGCAAATCCAACATGTCAAAAACTGAACTGAACCTGGTCAGTTTTTGGTTTCCTGCTTCACTAACTTTTTAACTTTATTTTTCTAATGCAGTTTTAGGTTCACAGCAAGATGGAAAGGAAGGTACAGAGATTTTCCATATATCCCTGTCCCAACACATGCACAGTCTCCCCCATTATCAATATCTCCCACCAGAGTGGACATTTGTAACAACTTATGAACCTTCACTGACACATCATCATCACCCAAATCCACAGTTTACATTAGGGTTCACTCTTGGTGTTGTACATTCTATGGGTTTGGACAAATGTATAATGACATGTATCCATCATTATAGTATCATATAGAGTAGTTCTGTTACTCTAAAAATCCTCTATGTGTCAAGGATAGGGAGGGATAGGTATTCTGGGGGTTCTACTTTGACCCTTTTAAATGGGGATAAAGACACAGATGGAAACACACTTAGTCCTAATATACCATATCTTATTCCCAGTGTGGCAGGTAGACTCTAAAGTGTACCCTAACGATTCTTACCTCTTGATGTTCACCTCTTTGTAATAATGCCCTTCCCTTGAGTGCATACAGGACTTGTGACATGCTTCTAACCAAGAGAATATGGTAAAAATGATGGAATGTCACTCCTTTGATTACGTTACATTATATAAACTCCCTCTTCGCAGACTGGAGTAAGATTCTCTGAAGGCTTGCCAAAATAGGTGGCCATGTTGGAGAGGCCCAGGGGGCAAGAAACTATATAGCCTCTGGAGGCTGTGGACAGCATCTACAATCAATGGTTGGCCTCCAGCTGATAGCCAGCAAAAAGCTAGGACCCTCAGTCATACGACCACCAGGATATAAATTCTGCCAGCAATCTATATAAGCCTGGAAGCAGATTCTTCCCCAATTAAACCTCTAGATGAGAATGCAGCCAAGACAACAGCTTGACCACAGCCTTGTAAGACCCTGAGCAAAGGACCCAGTAAGTAATGCTGTATCTGAACTCCTGAGCCACAGCTAAGTTTATGGTAATTTGTTACACAGCAACAGAAAATGAATATATCCAGTGTGAAGTATTCATCTGGATCCATTGAAGGGGATAAACATACCTAGAGAAGCCAAGCCTTATGATCACCCACAGTCTCTCTTGACTCTATACAATGGGGAGTCAGTCTCAATAGGGTCGGGGGTTCATGAGTTAATTAGACTTTGGCTAGAGCAAATGGCACATTAGAAGATAAGAGTAAAAAGACAGTCTGGAGAAAATAAACTGGTACTCTGTACTTTCTGCTCAATTGTTCTGAAAGCCTAAAAAAATGGTCTACGAAAAAAATTAAAATAAAAACAAAAAGTCTGAAGTCAAACCGTGGATGGTCTCACATGCCAAACTACCGAGTAGGTAATGCATAATCATTTCTAAGGAAGGTAGATGACCTAATCTGACCTCTGCTTTAGGAAAATAAGTCCAGTCACAGTATAAAAAGCGATTTGAAGAGGAAGGCTGGAAGTAGATAACTAGATAGGTCATTCTATTATTTCACATGAGTGCCTGACTTAGGACAGGTAAGAAAGAATGAAAAGAACAGACAGGTAATATCTCCAGCAGGTATAAGTGACAGGATGTGGCAACTGATTAGATGTAGGAAAAGAAGCTGTTAGCGCCAAAGACAAATCGGGTATTTCTAGCCAACGATACTAGGATATAAGTCAACAGTATCATTAAATGAGACTGGAAACAAAGAGGTTCCAGAAGGGACAGATAATGAGCTCCAAGAATACAAAACAGTGAGAAGCAGAAGGCAAAGAGAAAGAAAAAAGAAGTGCACAGCGAGAGAAAATAAAGACAGGTGTTAAACTATACAGAATGCTTTGGCAGTATTAAAGATGAGTAAACTACTATGTACAATTATATCCAGTCAGTCCCTGCAGCTAGATGCTTTAGTCCTAATTTTCAAGAGATACTAATACTAAATTATTTAACTCAGCTAGGCATGGTGGTTCATGCCTGTAATCCATTTTGGGAGGACAACACAGGAGGATCTCTTGAGTCCAGGAGTTTGAGACCAGCCTGGGCAACAAAGCAAGAACCTGTGTCTATAAAAAGATAAAATTATTTAACTCAACATTTTCCTCCCTGCCTTCATTGTAATATATATATATATATATATAAAAAGATTTTCGAAGAGGTTATATGGTTTGCCTAAAGTTACCAACTGCTTAGTGACAGGGCCTAGGTTGAAATGCAGGTCCTCTTTAGACTCAGTCTACTTCATGTCCTGAATTATGTTAGAGGCAGTACTTCCTTACATAAACCAATTATCCATGTCCCTTTATGGTCAGAGATGACCATCTGGGCATACCCCCTCACACTGTCAGTACCTGGAATTTTCTCTTGTGGTTCTTCTCTCTGCTCTATGTGACAGAAATCATATATGGCATCAACTAGCGAAACAGAAAAAGAACCAGGCAGACAATCCCTAATGAAAAGAAACATGACAGTAAACTAGGCCCCAAGAAATGTCTCTAAGGATTTGTCAGCAGTGCTGCACTTCTCCCACACACAGGTGTCCCTATCCCTTACCTTCAATACCTACCAAAAAAAATTCTGTCTAAAGCCACAAATGCCCTCACCAGTGGCCAAAACTAGTGAGAATCAAGCAGCAATAGGCATTTTCAACTGTAACTTAATTGAAAAGAAAAACATTCCCCATAAACATACATCGATTCTTAAGGATAATTTCTCTATTTATGCATTAGATTTTAGAGGGTAGGCCAGAAAACCTACCTACCATGCACAACATAATTTCAGTAGAAAAATGCATTTTGAATTCAAACAAAAAAAAATTATTTCATAACTCAAGACTATCTTCCATTTTTATAGTACATCTCAATTCAGACTAGCCACATTTAAGTGCTCAACAGGCTTTCATGACACTGTCAATAAAATGACTTAGTCTATATTATAAAGTGTCTTGTTACAACTCCTTTCTCTGAATGTGTAAAATGGTGAATATATAAGTTATAAAATTATTCAGGCCAAGCACTGTAGCTCACACCTAAAATCCCAGCACTTTGGGTGGCCAAGGCAGGAGGATCACTTGAGGCCAGGAGTTTGAGACCAGCCTGGGCAACTTACCAAGACCTCTTCTCTACAGAAAATAATTAGCCACATGTGGTAGAGTATACCTGTAGTCCTAGCTACTTGAAAAGCTGAGGCAGGAGGATCGCTTGAGCTCAGGAGTTTGGGGCTGCAACGAGCAACGACTGTGCCACTGCACTTCAGCCTGGGCAACAGAGTGAGACCCTATCTCTAAATATATATATATGTATATAATTACTCAAAATTTCCATACTGTAGCCTTCCTTAAATAACTTAAGGTTTCCATTCAAACAGAAAAATTAAGTACAGAAGAAAACAATTTTAATAAAAAGAAGAACAGGGCAGGAACTTTCTAAATCTTAGCAAGATTACACACTCAGGCATTCTGCTAGAAGATCTTCCTTCTTGACCTCAAGTAGCTCACCATATCCTGATACAAGAATCAAGAAGCTTCAGTTTCACAAACACTGTCCTACGATAAAAATACGAATACCACCAATTAACTAAAACAGGACCAAGGTCTAATGCTAATATACCACTTAAATCAATTATCTAACTACACCTAATCTCTTTGGAAAATAATCACAGCCACAAAAATGGACAAATTTCTGAAATCACATTATATAATAAACAAAGGAATATTTAATATTTAAACTGTGTTTTCCATCATGTTAACAGTGCAGAGGAAAATGCACCCAATTATCATAAGAATTTTCCTGGTTCTGACACCATATCACTGTTCATCAAATCTAAGGGAAGTGTTTCATTGTAAATTGGCTTCTCACTATTGCCTAGCTCCTTGCTCAAGACTATTCACTTTCAGAAAATCTTTTTGTAACTATAAAGTCTCAACATTTAGAATCGTGATTTATATTTTATTTGTTCTGGATATATCTTCTTTGTGTCTGTGTAATTTTTAATTACACCAATTAGGTGAGAAATCTTTCAAAGACCAGGACTATTTTTTCTATTTCTTAAGCAACTATCTCCAAAGATAGCACTAGCAAAATGAAAAAGGCAAAAGCTTTACAGATAACACGAGTTAATAAGCCAGTTCTGCCACTTACTTGCTAGCTGACCTGTGTCTCAGATCTTTATTAGTAAAACGGAAATTTAAAATATCAATTTTGAATATTATGAGAATTCAATAAGATAATACAGGCAAAGCACATGGCACAAAGTAGACAGCTTGATGAAGAATACTACAACTGATAAGAGTAATCTAAAGCTGCTACTATATAAAACTGCTAAACATATTTCTTGCTAGTAAAGTTTTGCAAACATTTATATAAAAATCTCTTTTTGCTCTCCCTCTCCCTCTCCCTCTCTTTCCACGGTCTCCCTCTCTTTCCACGGTCTCCCTCTCCCTCTCTCTCCCTCTCCCTCTCTTTCCACGGTCTCCCTCTGATGCCAAGCCGAAGCTGGACTGTACTGCTGCCATCTCGGCTCACTGCAACCTCCCTGCCTGATTCTCCTGCTCAGCCTGCCGAGTGCCTGCGATTGCAGGCGCGTGCCACCACGCCTGACTGGTTTTCGTATTTTTTTGGTGGAGACGGGGTTTTGCTGTGTTGGCCGGGCTGGTCTCCAGCTCCTAACCGCGAGTGATCCGCCAGCCTCGGCCTCCTGAGGTGCCGGGATTGCAGACGGAGTCTGGTTCACTCAGTGCTCAATGGCGCCCAGGCTGGAGTGCGGTGGCGTGATCTCGGCTCGCTACAACCTCCACCTCCCAGCCGCCTGCCTTGGCCTCCCAAAGTGCCGGGAGTGCAGCCTCTGCCCGGTCGCCACCCCGTCTGGGAAGTGAGGAGCGTCTCTGCCTGGCCACCCACCGTCTGGGACGTGAGGAGCCCCTCTGCCTGGCTGCCCAGTCTGGAAAGTGAGGAGCGCCTCTTCCCGGCTGCCACCCCATCTAGGAAGTGAGGAGTGCCTCTTCCCAGCCGCCATCCCATCTAGGAAGTGAGGAGCGTCTCTGCCCAGCCGCCCATCGTCTGAGATGTGGGGAGCGCCTCTGCCCCGCCGCCCCATCTGGGATGTGAGGAGCGCCTCTGCCCGGCCGCGACCCCGTCTGGGAGGTGAGGAGCGTCTCTGCCCGGCCGCCCCGTCTGAGAAGTGAGGAGACCCTCCGCCCGGCAGCCACCCCGTCTGGGAAGTGAGGAGCGTCTCCACCTGCAGCCACCCTGTCCGGGAGGGAGGTGGGGGTCAGCCCCCGCCAGGCCAGCCGCCCCGTCCGGGAGGTGAGGGGCACCTCTGCCCAGCCACCCCTACTGGGAAGTGAGGAGCCCCTCTGCCCGGCCAGCCGCCCCGTCCAGGAGGGAGGTGGGGGGGTCAGCCCCCCCACCTGGCCAGCCGCCCCGTCCGGGAGGGAGGTGGGGGGGGTCAGCCCCCCCGCCCGGCCAGCCGCCCCGTCCGGGAGGTGAGGGGCGCCTCTGCCCGGCCGCCTCTACTGGGAAGTGAGGAGCCCCTCTGCCCGGCCAGCCACCCCGTCCGGGAGGGAGGTGGGGGGTCAGCCCCCCGCCCAGCCAGCCGCCCCGTCCGGGAGGTGAGGGGCGCCTCTGCCCGGCCGCCCCTACTGGGAAGTGAGGAGCCCCTCTGCCCGGCCACCACCCCGTCTGGGAGGTGTACCCAACAGCTCATTGAGAACGGGCCATGATGACAATGGCGGTTTTGTGGAGTGGAAAGGGGGGAAAGGTGGGTAAAAGATTGAGAAATCGGATGGTTGCCGTGTCTGTGTAGAAAGAAGTAGACATGGGAGACTTTTCATTTTGTTCTGTACTAAGAAAAATTCTTCTGCCTTGGGATCCTGTTGATCTGTGACCTTACCCCCAACCCTGTGCTCTCTGAAACATGTGCTGTGTCCACTCAGGGTTAAATGGATTAAGGGCGGTGCAAGATGTGCTTTGTTAAACAGATGCTTGAAGGCAGCATGCTCGTTAAGAGTCATCACCACTCCCTAATCTCAAGCACCCAGGGACACAAACACTGCGGAGGGCCGCAGGGTCCTCTGCCTAGGAAAACCAGAGACCTTTGTTCACGTGTTTATCTGCTGACCTTCCCTCCACTATTGTCCTATGACCCTGCCAAATCCCCCTCTGCGAGAAACACCCAAGAATGATCAATAAAAAAAAAAAAAAGAAAAAGAAAATCTCTTTTCATTCTTTATCGACAAAGTTTAAAAATGGTCTTGTTCCCAATCTCCACCTCCTAGAAATCAAGTTAAAAGAACTACATACAGTGGAATATAATTTGCCAGCTCTTCTTTTTTTCCCTTCAACAACTACTACCAAATTGCACTCTCACATATTCACAGCACTAATTCATTATAAGGTTGAATCATATGAAACCACCATTTTTATATATCAAAACTGGTCAGCTTATTGGCCATTTCACATGTTTTAACCTGTAATTTACATGCTCAAAGAGCACTTTAGTGATCCCAACCTGGAATTAATTTGCTACATATAAGCAAAGGCTGTTAAATGAGGGCTTTGAAATAAAGAGAAATTTAAAAGTTCATTCTTATTTTAATGCTTTTACTTTTGGACTGTTTTTACCAACAATACTATTGATACCAAATGTGTGGGGTTTTTTCCCCCAACACCAACCAATTCCCCAACTCTTTGGACACCATCTAGATGTCCTACAATTCAGTTCAATTCTGATACTACCTACCTGGACTATCACAGATCCCACAGGTTAAGGGCTCATTTCAGACACCAGTCACAAGTCCCAAGTCACCAGTCACAAGTCACAGATTGCCGCCCATACTGACTAACTTTCTATAAACTGGGGGTTTCCATGACCCTCTCCTCGGATTTGATAATTTTCTAGAAGCGCTCTCAGAACTCATGGAAGCAGTTTACTTACTATTAGTAGCTTATTAAAGGACACAACTCAGGAACAGCCAAATAGAAGAGATGCACAGGGCAAGGTAACAAAGTATTGGAGGCAGACCCAAATACAGGAGATGAAATTATTTGCCACAGAAATTCTGGAGATAGTCTCAACAGAATCTACCTCAACAGTTTTCAAATCTAGGTCACAATAAAATCATCAAAAGAACTTTAAAAAAAAAAAATTGCCCTAACTCTAAGAGATGAGGGCCATAAGGGGTAGTGTAATAAAGTCCCCTAGATGCTTCTCATATACATCTAGAGTAGCAAAACACTGTTTTATGAGGATTTTTTTCATACTTGTACATTTTATAAATCAAAACTAAATTTTGAGGCCAGGCGCCACGGCTCACATCTGTAGTTGCAGCACTTTGGGAGGCTGAGGTGGGAGGATGGATTGAGACCAGGAGTTCAAGACCAGCCTGGGGAACATAGAAGACACTGTCTCTACAATAAATAAATTTTTAAAAGAAAAAAATAACTAAATTTTGAGGGGAAAAATATGCTTTCCTAGTCTGGGTAAAGTTCCAGAGGTTCTACTCTGCCAGAACAGAAGGCTAGTACTATTCAGAATAATCTAATTCAAATGACAATCATACAAACATTCATGGTACAGTTCTACACAGTTTCCACGTAAAAAAAAATCACCCCACATTATCAGGCAGACAACATGTATACCAAGAAATATTTCTCTAATTCCTAGTATTTCAAGTAATGTGGAAAAGTTTACATTTTAGAAAGACTATTGTGATTTAATCTGTAAAACATAAAAGAAAATTTGAAGTATTTCACTAGGATCATCATGGTAATCTTCAATTACTACTAATATTTCTACATATTAAAAAAATCCAAGTTTGCTGAATACTAAATAAAACATTAACAATTTGTTTTATTTAAGTGTAACCAATCCACTAAAAAAGAAATCATAGTTAAAATAGAATTCCTACTGAATTTCAATTTAAACATTTAAAAGCAAGAATAATCTTACTGTTCTAGAATCCGAGAATGGATTATATTCATCAAGTCCTGGTGGAACATTTCTTGTCACTTGTGTAACTGATGGATCCTAGAATAAAATTCAAAGGAGAAAAAAAAGATTACTTATCCTTTAAAAAATAATTTTGATATTTACATACCATTTGCTTTATCTATACTTGTGGTCATGCAGCAAGGCTAACAGAGGAAAATAAAAGAAGGCTCTCAGATTTACTGTCTCATTTCAACAATGGTGAAATTTAAACCCATACAACCTTCACATTCTCAAAGGAAAACAAAAACTGAGTTAGATTCAAATCAGCGGCAAGCTATTACATCAAGATAAAAGTAGACCACCTCTTAATAGCTGTGTGGAACTGACTACACAAAAGCATCTCGGGTAGACCCACCATCATTTCCTTTGGCCTCGACAAAGAGTTCACATTCCTCCTTTTTATAACAGCTTCAGTTTTTCCCACTGAAGATTTCATACTGCATTACAAATCAATGTCATACAGCCAACATCTAGAGCATTCAATATTAAATACCTCTTGTTTTATTCTACTCCAATATCTCTACTGTAGTTTATTTCACCACACGATCGTAGACTGTCTTCCCTTTTCCAAGTATAATACATGATCACACCATTCCAATTTTTCAAATCTTTTAATAGTAGGCTTTCATGAAAATAACCAAATCACACAGTGAGAGGGAAAATGGCAGATAGGAGGCAATACTAACTTGCAGCTCCCACTTAATGGACAGAGCAGCAAGTGGAGACCTACATCGTGAACCTCTTGCTCCAAAAACTATGCAGGAACATACCACGAAATCCGAGAGAATCCACAGACCCTTTGAAGAAGGTGGATTGCTGCTGCAGGTTCCTGGGACAGCCGAGGAACGCCGAAGACAAAGGACATAATCTCTTGGGAGCTCTATGGTCCTGCCACCGCCTGATCCTCCTCCTACTACTGCAGCTAATGTGCTCTTGAAAGTGCCACCTCCTGGCTGGAGGCCAACCAACACAAAACCAGCGTACTTAAAAATATCCACTTCACTCTGCTGCTACCTCCACGGGAACAGGTGTTGGTATCCATGGCTGACAGACCTGAAGATGGATCACATCACAGGACTCTTTGCAGACAGTCCCCAGTAACATCCCAGAGCCCAGTAGCTCCAGTGGGTGGCTTGATCCAGAAGAGAAATAACAATCACTGTAGTTCAGCTCTCAGGAAGCCCCATCCCTACAGGAAAGGGAGGAGCACCACATCAAGGGAGCACCCGGTGGGACAAAAGAAACTGAACAGCAGCCCTTGAGTTCCAGATCTTCCCTCTGATATAGTCTACCCAAATAAGAAGAAACAAAAAAAACAATTCCAGTAATATGACAAAACAAGGTTAACACCCCGAAAAGATCACACTAGCTCACCAGCAATGGATCTAAACCAAGACAAAACCTCTAAACTTCCAGAAAAAAAATTCAGAAGGTCAACTTTTAAGCCGATCAAGGAGGCACCAGAGAAAGGTAAAGGCCAACTTAAAGAAATTAAAAAAAAAAAAAAAAAAAAGATACAGGATATGAATGGAAAAATTTTCAGTGAAATAGCATAAATAAAAAACAATCGCAACTTCTGGAAACCAAGGACACACTTAGAGAAATGAAAAATGTACTGGAAAGTCTCAGCAATAAAATCGAGCTAGTAGAAGAAAGAACTTCAGAGCTCAAAGACAAGGCTTTCGAATTAACCCAATCCAACAAAGACAAAGAAAAAAAGAGTTTTAAAAAATGAAAAAAGTCTCCAACAAGTTTGGGATTATGTTTAACAACCAAACCTAAGAATAATTGTTCTCAAGGAAGAAGAGAAATCTAAAAGTTTGGAAAACATATTTGAAAGAATAATTGAGGAAAACTTCCCCGGCCTTGCTAGAGATCTAGACATCTAAACACAAGAATCTCAAAAAACACCTGGGAAATTCATCATAAAAACATCATCACCTAGGCACATAGTCATCAGGTTATCTAAAGTCAAGACAAAGGAAAGAATCTAAAGAGCTGTGAGGCAAAAGCATCAGGTAACCTATAAAGAAAAATCTATCAGATTAACAGATTTCTCAGCAGAAATCCTACAGGCTAGAAGAGCTGAGGTCCTACCTTTAATCTCCTTAAACAAAACAATTATCAGCCAAGAATTCTGTATCCAGCAAAACTAAGCTTTATAAATGAAGGATACATACTTTTTTCAGACAAAGAAATGCTGAGAGAATTTGCCACTACAAAGCCAGCACTACAAAAACTATGAAAACGAGCTCTAAATATTGAAACAAATCCTCAAAATACACCAAAATGGAATCTCCGTAAAGCATAAATCTCACAGGCCCTATAAAACAATACAATGAAAAAAAAAAGAAAAAAGAAAAGGTATTCAGGCAACAAATAGCACAATGAATAGAACAGTACCTCACATCTCAAAAATAACGTTGATTGTAAATGGCTTAAATGCTCCACTTAAAGGATACAGAATGGCAGAATGGATAAGAATTTACCAACTATCTGCTGTCTTCAAGAGACTCAACTGACACATAAGTACTCACATAAACTTAAGGTAAAGGCCTAGAAAAAGATATTCTATGCAAATGGACACCAAAAGCAAGCAAGAGTAGTTATTTTTATATCAGACAAAACAAACTTTAAAGCAACAGCACTTAAAAAAGACAAAGAGGGACATCATATGATGATAAAAGGAATAGTCCAACAGGAATATATCAAAATCCTAAATACATATGCACCTAACACTGGAGGTCCCAAATTTATAAAACAAGTACTACTAGACCTAAGAAATGAGATAGACAGCAACACAATAATAGTGGGGGACTTCAATACTCTACTGACAGCACTAGACAGGTCATCAAGACAAAAAGTCAACAAAGAAACAATGGATTTAAACTATACCCTAGGACAACCAGACTTAACAAATATTTACAGAATATTCTACCCAACAACTGCAGAACATACAAGCATACATTCTCTTCATCAGCACATGGAACATTCCCCAAGATAGACCACATCATAGGGACAAAAAAAGTCTCAACAAATATAAGGAAATCAAAATTACATCAAGTACTCTTTCAGACCACAGTGGAATAAAATTGGAAATCAACTCCAAAAGGAACCCTTAAAACCATAAAAATACATGGAAATTAAATAACCTGCTCCTGAATGATGACTGGGTCAACATTAACATCAAGATGGAAATTAAAAAATTATTTGAACTGAACAATAATAGTGACACAACCTATCAAAACCGCTGGGAAATGGCAAAAGTGGTGCTAAAAGGAAAGTTCATAGTATTAAATGCTTACATCAAAAAGTCTGAAACAGCACAAACAGACAATCTAAGGTCACACCTCAAGGAACTAGAGAAACAAGAACAAACCAAACCCAAACCCAGAAGAAGAAAAGAAGTAACCAAGATCAGAGCAGAACTAAATGAAATAGAAACAAACAAATACAAAAGATAAAAGAATCAAAAAGCTGGTTCTTTGAAATGAGAAATAAAACTGATAGACCATTAGCAATATTAACCAAGAAAAAAAGAGAAAAGATCCAAATAAGCATAATTAGAAATGAAACAAGAGACATTACAACCAATACCACAGAAATACAAAGATCATTCAAGGCTACTACAAACACCATTACACAAATAAACTAGAAAACCCAGAGGAGACAGATAAATTCCTGGAAATATACAACCCTTGTAGAATAAGCCAGGAAGAAATATAAACTCTGAACAGACTAGTAACAAGCAGTGAGACTGAAATGGTAATTAAAAAGTTACCAACAAAAAAAAGTCCATGGCCAGATGGATTCACAGCTGAATTCCATCAGACATTCAATGAAGAATTGGTATCAATCCTATTGACACTATTCCGAAAAACAGAGAGGGAATCCCCCCCTAAATCATTCTATGAAGCCAGTATCACCCTAATACCAAAACCAGGAAAGGACATAACAAAAAAAGAAAACTACAGGCCAATATCCCTGATGAACAGAGATGCAAAAATCCTCAACCAAATACTAGTTAACCAAATTCAACAGCATATCAAAAAGATAATCCACCATAATCAAGTGGTTTCATAAGAGGGATGCAGGCATGGCTTAACATCCACAAGTCAATAAATGTGATACACCACATAAACAGAATTAAAAACAAGAATTACCTGATCATCTCAATAGACAAAAAAAAAGCATTTGACAAAATCCAGTATCCCTTTATGAAAAAGCCTCAGCAAAATTGGCATAAAAGGGACATACCTTAAGGTAATAAAAGCCATCTATGACAAACCTACAGCCAACATTACACTGAACGGGGAAAACTTGAAAGCATTCCCCTTAGGAACTGGAACAAGACAACGATGCCCACTTTCACCACTTCTATTCTACACCGTACTGGAAGTCCTAGCCAGAGGAATTAGACAAGAAAAAGAAACAAAGGGCATCCAAATTAGTAAAGAGGAAGTCAAACTATTGCTGTTTGCTGATGACATGATCATATACCTAGAAAACCCTCAAGATTCATCCAAAAAGCTCCTAGAACTGGTAAATGAATTCAGCAAAGTTTCAGGAAACTAAAACATTTGTGTACAACATTAATGTACACAAATCAGCAGCCATACTATATACCAAAAGCAACCAATCTAAGAATCAAATCAAGAACTCCACCCCTTTTAAAATAGCTGCAAAAAAAAAAAAAAAAAAACTTGGGAATATACCTAACCAAAGAGGTGAAAGACCTCTACAAGGAAAAGTACAGAACACTGCTGAAAGAAATCATAGATGACACAAACAAATGAAAACACATCCCATGCTCATGGATGGGTAGAATCAATATTGTGAAAATGACCATACTGCCAAAAGCAATCTGCAAATTCAATGCAATTAACATCAAAATACCATCATCATTCTTCACAGAACTAGAAAAACAATCCTGAAATTCATATGGAACCAAAAAGGAGCCCACATAGCCAAAGCAAGACTAAGTAAAAAGGACAAAACTGGAGGCATTACATTACGAGACTTCAAACTACACCATAAGGCCATAGTCACCAAAAGAGCATGGTACTGGTATAAAAACAGGCACACAGACCAATGGAATGGAATAGAGAACCCAGAAATAAACCCAAATACTTACCGTCAGCTGATCTTCCACAATGCAAACAAAAACATAATGTGGAGAAAGGACACCCTATTCAACAAATGGTGCTGGGATCATTGGCAAGCCACATGTAGAAGAATGAAACTGGATCCTCATCTCTCACCTTATACAAAAATCAACTCAAGATGGATCAAAGACCTAAATCTAAGACCTGAAACCATAAAAATTCTAGAACATAACATTGGAAAAATCTTTCTTGACATTGGCTTAAGGAAAGACTTTATGACCAAGAACCCAAAAGCAAACACAACAACAAAAAAGGATAATAGATGGGACTTAATTAAACTAAAAAGCTTGTGCACAGCAAAAGAAATAATCAGCAAACAGACAACACATAGAGTAGGAGAAAATCTTCACAATCTATACATTTGACAAAGGACTAATACCCAGAGTCTACAAGGAACTCAAACAAATCAGCATGAAAAAAACAATCCCATCAAAAAGTGGGCTAAGGACATGAATAGACAATTATTAAAAGAAGATGTACAAATGGCCCATAAACATATGAAAAATGCTCAACATCACTCATTATCAGGGAAATGCAAAGCAAAACCACAATGTGATACCAACTTACTCCTGCAAAGACAGCCATAATCAAAAAATAATAGATATTGGTGTGGATGTGGTAAAAAGGGAACACTTTTACACTGTTGGTGAAAATGTAAACTAGTACAAACACTATGGAAAACAGGGTGGAAATTCCTTAAAGAACTAAAAGCAGATCTACCATTTGATCCAGCAATCCCACTCCTGGATATCAATCCAAAGGAAAAGAAGTCATTATATGAAAAAGATATTTGCACAGGCATGTTTATAGCAGCACAATTTGCAATTGCAAAAATATGGAACCAGTCTAAATTCACATCAATCAACGAGTGGATACAGAAAATGTGGCATATATATACACATACACATACACACACACACACACACACACACACACCATGGAATACTACTCAGCCATGAAAAGGAATGAAATAGTGGCATTTGCAGCAACCTGGATGGAATTGGAGATATTATTCTAAGTGAAGTTACTGAGGACTGGAAAACCAAACATTGTATGTTCTCACAAGTGGGAGTTAAGTTATGAGGACACAAAGGCATAAGAATGATACAATGAACTTCAGGGACTCATGGGAAAGGGTGGGAGTTGGGTGACGGATAAAAGACTACATAATGGGTGCAGTGTACACTGCTCGGGTGACAGGTGCACCAAAATCTCAGAAATCACCAGTGAGAAACTTATTCATG
This sequence comes from Pan troglodytes, assembly GCF_028858775.2. Classification (NCBI taxonomy): domain Eukaryota; kingdom Metazoa; phylum Chordata; class Mammalia; order Primates; family Hominidae; genus Pan; species Pan troglodytes. The sequence continues at coordinate 37,671,121 of NC_072402.2, forward strand.
TAACCAAACACCACCTGTTCCCCAAAAACCTACTGAAATTTTTTAAAAACCTGAATCACAAAATTGTAGTATATGTATGTGTGTGTATAAAGTATACATATATAATGAATATCTCAACAAAATCAACTATGTAATTCATGTGAAAAGCATTTATAATGAACATCTCAGCATAATGAACATTAACAAAAGTCAACTACATAATTCACATGAAAAGCATTTTCCAAACTGTCATGTAGGCTAACCTTCGAATTTCTAGTCTCAAACTTTAGTATGCATCAAAATCAACTAAGACACAGAGTGTTGCACCCAACCCCCAGAATTTCTCATTCAGTAGGTCTGGGGTGGGGTCTGAAAACCTGTATTTCTAAAAGGTTCTCAGGTGATACCACTTCTGCTGGTCTGGAGACTTTTGCTCTTTAGTCTACATGTACCTTCTCCAATTCACCTTCCTCAACACAGCCATTCTTTACCTCTCAAAAATGCAAAGCTATTCTTGCCATTCCCTTCCTCCAACCTCTTTCCTCTGTCCTTTATCCATTTCAGATTTTTAGAGGCTCTACACAAACTATAAAACAAAACACAAATTCCTTAAAATGAGATACAAGGCTTCTAACCATCTAGCCTGCCTATTTTTCCAGCCTTATAAATTCATATGAGAAAGATCTTTCTCCCTTAACCAAATGAAACAAGCTACTGAATAAGGAGCCTCAAATTTGGCATAAAGCAAGTAGTAAGGATAAATTAAAAGTATGACACAGACAAAACATAAAGGCTTTAGTCTTGCTCAACAGTAAAATGGGAAAGAGGGAATGAAATCACTCCACTTACTTTCCCAGGGTTCCCCTCCAAAGTTTACCCAAAAGTGTAAGCAGCAAGAAGATTATCAAGAGAGAAGGCATGTGTCAGTGAGAAAATTGAGAAAATAGAAACATGTCATTTTAATCAAAATTTTCAACTTAGCATTGCTAAAGTTAACCTAATTTAGAAGTGAGTTTAGGGTCAACAAGCACTTTCATCAAATCCAGATGGTCCAGCTGTAGTCTCAATGCCTACCCTCACCATCATCTACAAAACCAGTAACCAGTGAGTCCTCAAATATCAGTTATACTCTTCCTTTGCGTTGCTTCCTCTAGTTAGAATAGTTTTCCCAGCAGGGTCAGCCTAGCAATCTCTTCCTCTTCCTTACAGGCTCAGTCTAAATATTACCTCATATGCTAAGCAATGATCTTTCTGATACCTTCCCTCTACCCAAGTCTCTCTACTCCACGCTCAATGTTCCCACAGCACTTATGAGAGCTCCATCAACATCTATTTCCCTGAACGATGATAATCTTCATGCAAGCCTTTTCTTCCCCCAATTAGACTGTGAACTCTTTGAAACCAGAAACAGTTTTTTTTTTTTTTGAGACGGAGTCTTGCTGTTGCCCAGGCTGCTGAAGTGCCGTAGCACGATCTCAGCTCACCACAACCTCCACCTCCCCCATTCAAGTGATTCTCCTGCCTCAGTCTCCCAAGTAGCTGGGATTACAAGCATGTGCCACCATGCCTGGCTAATTTTTGTATTTTTAGTAGAGACAGGGTTTCACCATGTTGGCCAGGCTGGCCTTGAACTCCTGGCCTCAAGTGATCCACCTGCCTCAGCCTCCCAAAGTGCTGGGATTACAAGCATGAGCCACCGCTCCCGGCCTTCAAATGTTTTTACTATATCTGTTGTGGTGATCTGTGATCAGTGATCTTTTTTTTTTTCTTAATCATACATGCCTGGTGATATTCTGTTTCTTCAACGAGTATTATTACCACCTCTGTGGGGAAATACCCAAAGAGTAATTCTTCAAGATAATAGCAGCAGTAGTAACCAATAAATACTTCTTGAAAAAAAAAAGCATAAAGATAGTTCAAAAAGTGTAAATAAAAAGATGTTTAATCCCATTCATAAAAGAAACACTCATTAAGACTACACTGATTTAATCATTTCTCACCTATCAAATTAGCAAAAAATCTAAAAGTCTGACATACTCTACTGACAAAGCTGTAAGGAAGCAGGCATTCTCATGCATTGCTAATGGGAATAAAGACTGTTACAACCTTTATGGAGGGCAAGTTGGCAATACCTAGCAAAATAACATCTGCATTTATCCTTTGACCCACAGTCTCACTTCTAGGAACCTACTCCAAAGAAATATCGGCAAAATTCTATTTGTAACCACATGGAAGCACCACACTAATTAATCGACTGGAAGCAACCTAAATATATATAAATAGAAGATGACTGAATAAACCATGACAATCTACATGATAAAGTACTATGCAGCTGAGTATCATTATGCAGTTGTAAAATGGTATAAGGAGATATAAAACTGCTATGGGCTGAGTGAAAAAAGCAAGGTGCAGAGGAGTGTAAACAAATGTTAACCTTTGGTGCAAAAGGCAGATAAAAATGAATGTGTGTTTATGTTTTTTAAAAGGAAGAGTAATCCAAAAACTAATAAAAATGATAGACTTCGAAGCTAGACTTAATTTTACATTGTTTTATAGCCTCTACTTTGGAACCATGAAATGTTTTCGTAATTACAAAACAAAATTAACTCAAAAAGAAAAAAGGAGGGAGACAGAATGTAGGATCAGAAAGATGAGTCCTGCTTAGCCAACATTCACGCTATCAACGTCATTCTCTCAGTGCCACAGAAGTACGAGTCCAACTCTCACTTTACAAATACACACATCTAATTATCTTGAGTGTGCTAAAATTCACCTTAAATACTTTTAAAAGCCAATAAATAAATAAGGTATAACTTAGTTCCAAAGAGACTAAAATCATCCTTCCAATTTTCTACTTTCAACTACAGTGACTAAAGTGCACTTGTTTCCTTCTAGATTCTAGAAATTTAATCCTGGCTAGAAGTTAACAGGCAATTTGATAAAATCATTTTCTCAAGTGAACTGAGTTCACTCTCCTAATGCAGTATTAGATGACAAAGCATTAAAGTATGTACACAATATACCAAGAATGACACTAGATTTAGGAAGGTAAAGAACTGATATCTCTGAATTATTACATAATTAATGTTTCAAATTAGCTTTAGCAACTGTAGTGTTGAGGAAGCCATAGTCTCTAAACTGGGAGAAGACAACAAAACTGAAAAAGAATTAAGTAACGATAAATGATATTGATGCCTATTAAGTATTCAGCATTTACTTTTACATTTACTTTTATTTCCAATCTTTGCTATGATCTTTCCTGGTAGACTGTATCATTCTATTTTTCAGAGAAAGAAGCTGTGGCCTTAAACAAGGTCAGGAAACTTCCTTAAGATCAATTAGTGCATGTCTGAGACAAAAATTAAACTAGGACTTTCCAATTCCTAATTCCTTATTAATAATTCCAAAACTGTGGCAGGAAAATGTTAATTCTTCTTCTCCAACATAATCAAAATGAAATTATTTCAACTGATAATTTGGTTTCTTCTTTGGCTGTGGTTCTCAAACTTCAGCATGCATTGCGGTCACCTGGAGGGCTTGTAAAATCCAGATTGCTGAGCGTCACTCTGAACGTACCTTGTTTCTGATTCAGTAGGTCTGGGATGATGCCTGAGAATTTATATTTCTAATAAGGAAAAGATTCTCAGATAGTCTTATTTTGTTGACTTAGAGGATCATACTTGGCTTCTGTATTTTATTAACTTTTAAGTAGCAAGTAAAGATATTCTTCAGAGTTTAATTTAAATATCATGTGGATCTGACTATGCATAGACATTAGAGTTATATCTTTACATCATTAGTTAAGCCAAGGCTACTCTGTCAATACTCTAGTAATGCCACTTAACTTTACAGTGTTACTTCACAGTGTTTACTTCATATTTCACTAAAATATCAATATGGATATGAAAACAAATGTTTTTCCAAACAAGAGAATAAAAGTTTACATCTAGCACAATTAGTTTATATCTTCAATACTAGGTTTCTCTACCAAATTCTCCAGAGGAATGAACCTTCACTGTACTCCAAATGCTCTCCTACACCATGCACTGAATTGGATATTTCTTAATCACTGCCACACATAACCTGAAAGATGCAACCTGGGAGACAGTGCTTTCACCTGCTGGAGATAAGGAGATTGACTCAATCAACTTATATGACTAATCAAGCTCAGTCTCCTGTTTATTTCTCTCTGTACATATGTCATTTTTAAGCTAAATAGTAGTCTAATAACATAAAAATCTACATGGATGATTATTGTACAGCTATACATTATATATCCACTTACTATGATATCTGCTAACACAGGCTTGGGTTTCATGATTAGTATCCAAAACCTTCTATGTCCTGGGTACTTGTTCTGTAGCAGAAAAAAGCACTAGTCTAGGAATCAGAAACTGAGCACCTGGTAACGACCAATACTGTGACATCAGGCAAGTCACTCAAACTCTCTCGATTTTCTCATCTTTAAAATTAAGGGGAAATTTGATAATCACAATGGTCAACCATAGTTCAGAAATGTTATGCTACGGATTGCTGGCTGCCTGTATTCAAATTCCAGTTCCATTACTAAGAAGCTATAAACTTTGAACAAGTCACTTCGTATTTCACTGTACCTCAGTTTTTTCATCAGTAAAATGTATCATATAATTCATGAGTTACTACATGTAAAGTGCTTAATATAGTTTCCACACATGGGAAAGACTCAAATAAGTGACAGGTGAGGCTGCTATCGTCATTACCACCAACAGTAAGTTAAGGATCAAGCAAAAAAGCTCTCCACCTAAGGCTAACTGAGAATTGTAAAAAGTATAGCAAATATTAGGTAATGAATAGGACAAAAAACACCCACCTGTGTTTCCTTAAAACACGTTCTAAGGAAAGCAACCAGAAGCAGTTCTTTGCCCAATCTTTGTGTCACGTGACCCTATTAACTTGGCTACATAACTAAGAATAAGAAACTGGCCTCTGTGCCAAAGGCAACTATCTTTAGAATTGGACACGAGGAAACCTGGCAGGCCCAACAGAAGCAACTCGGTACCGACTAACTGCTAATCAATCCAATCCTATTCCCATTTTTGAGGAGACTGAATATGAGACATAAAATTGGGAACTATAACAGCAGCAGTAGAAGCTGACAACAGCCATGGTAGAAAGAGTGACAAACAGAAGCTAAGTTATAGGAAGGTGGCCAGAAAAGGGAGCAGAGAGCAGCAGGTAAAGCATCTGAGGGGAACAGCAATTACTAGAGTTGCCAATGAGTCACCATAGCAAAAACAGAGCCAATAAATATGGTTACTGTTATTTTAACTGGTGAGAAATGACTTTGTGTTACAGAAGTTTTCACAATGTCCTGCAGATCATCAGAAGGGCCTCAGCTTTTTTTTTCCTTACCTCCCACATTGTCTAGAGGTTAGGGGAAAAAAAGGAAAAGGGAAGCAAAAAAGAGGAGGGAAGGAAAAGCAAGGAGGAAGCCTTTCCCCCAAGGTAGGGGGGAAAATCTTCTTCATATCTAAGCTTAATCTCCTCCTAACTTTTCTTAGGATCACCCTGTCAATTATCCTTTTCTCTCATATGTTCAACTGCTTCTTCCCAGCAAGATACCTCACATTTCAAGTCTTGATCATCTTTAAAATGCACACAAGCAAAACAAAAAACAAACAAACAAAAAAATCCCTCCTCCACCCCAGAGATCAATCTGCCAGTATTTCTCATGTGTCAATGGCAATGAACTCCTTACTGGTCTTCCCTCCCTATCCTCCGACCCCATGCCAATCTATTCTTCATAATAAGCCAGAATCAGCTTTTCAAAATACAAACCTTTTCATGTCATTCCTACAGATATAATTAATGTGAAGTAGATATATTTGAGGCCTTTGAAATTTTTAAATACTTGGGAATGGGCAATGAAAACTGGCGAAATCATTTATTGAACAGATTGCAATGACAGGTAAATTCTCACCATTAAGTGACTGCTAAGAACTGGAGACAAACTTTAGACCGGCAATAATAAATGACATTCTTTTATCACACACATCCTACAGTGTGCAAAAGCCATCTACTGTTGTAGTAATGCATTTTATAGATGTGCTATACACCTGTGCTACCTGTAAATATGGTAGCCACCAGCCACATGTAGCTCTTAAAATGTAGTCCAATTGAGATGTGCTAAAAGTATAAAATACATTAGATTTTCAATTTCAAAGATTTAGCAAAACAATGTAAAATATCTCTAATTTTTATATATCGGGGGAACCCACCCCCAATATTTCAACGTAAGTTCTATTTTTCATAAGTGTCGGCCGGCTAGAAATAAAGAGAGACAGTATAAAGAGAGGAATTTAACAGCTGGGCCACCAGGGATGACATCACATATCAGTAGGACCGTGATGCCCCCCTGAGCCTCAAAACCAGCAAGTTTTTATTAAGGATTTCAAAAGGGGAGGGGGTGTATGAACAGGGAGTAGGTACAAAGATCACATGCTTCAAAGGGCAAAAAGAAGAACTACTAATAACAATCTAACAAAGATCACATGCTTCTGAGGAAACAGGACAAAAGGCAAAAGCAGAACTCCTGATAAGGGTCCAACAAAGATCACAAGGCAAAAGGCAAAAGCAGAACTACTGATAAGGGTCCAACAAAGATCATGAGGCAAAGGGCAAAAGCAGAACTACTGATAAAGGTCTATGTTCAGCCGGTGCACGTATTGTCTTGATAAACATCTTAAACAACAGACAACAGGGTTCAAGAGCAGAGAACCGGTCTGACCACAAACTTATCAGGGCGGAGTTTTTTCCCCACCCTAGTAAGCCTAAGGATACTGCAGGAGACCAGGGCATATCTCAGTCCTTATCTCAACTGCATAAGACAGACATTCCCAGAGCAGCTGTTTATAGACCTCCCCCTAAGAATGCATTCCTTTCCCAGGGTATTAATATTAATATTCCTTGCTAGGAAAATAATTTAGCAATATCTTCCCTACTTGCAGGTCCATTTATAGGCTCTCTGCAAGAAGAAAAATATGGCTCTTTTTGCCCAACCCCGCAGGCAGTCAGACCTTATGGTTGCCTTCCCTTGTTCCCTAAAAATCGATGTTATTCTGTTCTTTTTCAAGGTGCACTGATTTCATTTTGTTCAAACACACGTTTTGCAATCAATTTGTACAGTTAACACAATTATCACAGTGGTCCTGAGGTGATGTACATTCTCAGCTTATGAAGATAACAGGATTAAAGACAGGCATAAGAAATTATAAAAGTATCATTTGGGAGCTGATAAATGTCCATATTAAAATGAAATAACCTCTGCTGTGGCTCCAGCTGGTCCCTCCGTTCGGGGTCCCTGACTTCCTGCAACATTTATATTGATTAGGTGTTGAAATAAGATTCTTTATATGGAGTAAAATAAAATGTATTACAATTAAGTTCACTTGGTTTTTCCTTTTTTTCTAATATGGCTACTAGAAAATTTTAAATTGCATATGCGGCAGAAATTATATTTCTATTGGACAGTACTGATCCAGGCACTACAACTTATTCAAGACTGGCTCATAGAATAATTTCACTTTTGTCCATTTGGACAAATTCAATTATGTTAGCAAAAAGAAATATGACAAACTAGACTTAAATTTCCTCTAAGTTTTTCAAAATTACAAAGGATGACAAGAGACATGATTAGAATCTTTCCAGTCCAGTATTTTTGTATAACACAGTAGCAGATTTTCACCATTAGTTCCTTCACACTTTTTCATGAGATACAAGGTATTATTTTGAATATATTAAACATTTATAAGAAAATGCACATTTATAGTTCTATCAAGGAAGCCAATGGGAAATTGAAGGCTACAGATTCAAAGAGAGAAAGAAAATTCATCTAGGTTAGCATGATACCAGACTCTTAATTATTTCATGTAATCCTCAGAAGAGCTTTATGACTTGGGTTCTGTATCTTTTCTTTCACTACTGAGAATACTGACTTAGAGATGTTTTAGTAATTTGCCCAAAGTCATATAATAAGTGACATGGTCAGGATTCAAATCCAAATCTAAATCCAAAGATCAAGTTGTTGGAAGAAAATGCAATAAAGAAATTTATGTTCAAAACTATATTTCCTCAGAAGAAAAAGAATAAATATTGTGCTGCTCTATAAAATGTAATTAAAATACTCTTCAACAGCTCTGCTTGGTTCAGTCAAGATTATACACTTACACTAGACAATTTGATTAAACAAGAAATGCCCCAAGCTGAGAGGCCCTCCCCTGAGTTCAATTTTTCCCCTACTCCATAATTCTCATAGTTACTATAATCATATGAATGTAATAAATACTAACAAATTCACTCACCTGGAATAGTACTACAGTTTCTAAATGCCCCACTTTTTTTAAAAAGGAGCTAGGAAAAGCCATTAAAAATCTCTCAACAAGACTCTAAGACAAGTGTATTTAGCGAAACTTTTATAACTGTGATACGTGCTTAATAATCACTAGGAATTATTCAATAAATCATGATTTTGAAAAATTCATATCATGGCAAGGGTCATAACAGTCTTACTCAAATCTAAAAGAAACTCACTTATGTTTATAGACCCAAATCAGTCCTTAGTAAATTAGAAACTTAACTAAAGCAATCATGCCCAAGCCAACTTACCTCCTAAGTAGGCATCTGTTTGATTACCGAGTACACTCTATAGATTCTAGAGAAAGATTTCTTTGGAAACAAACATAATTTGTGAATATAATTTGGTAAAAATTTCCTGCAGATAATTAATAATAAATGTAATGAACCTAAATAATATAGAAAACAAGAAATTCTAGTTTCTTAGCTTACAGCCAAAATGACATTGAGAGGTCTGGTCCTTTTTTTGTTTCATTTTATATTGCCAGCAGCACTTTTAAGCAATTGCTATGAGAAATTATTTCTCACATTATCCTTACCCTTATTGAAGCAATTCCATGAAACAATTTTATTCCAAGTCCTGTCATTCCTGAGTAAACTTAGAAAAATTAACTTCTGTGTCCGAATTTCCCTACCTATAAAATGAGAGAAGTGAAGTATAACAACACATATGCCTTCTGCCTCAGATTCTGCATTTAGGGGAACTGAGGCAAGATAGTTCAGGCCTCATCTTCTCAGGAAGTTCTGTTTCTGCAATATGAAGAACACGTTATTCTTGTTTTGTTAGCATCAAAGCATTTATCACACATTATATCTCCCAACTAAAGTGTGGATTATTTGACATCAGAAAATTCTCTTTATCTTGTATCCCAAGTGACTATCACAGCATCTGATTTTTGGGAGTTTCATATACGTTACTAAATAACCTACTCTTACTCCACCTTCAATGATGATAATCTCTTGGAGACAATTGAGTTTGGTCCACTTTAATCTCCAATGCAGTCACAGTAATTATATAAAATTTTAAACAACCATAAAGACCTATTAAACTGGCAAGCTCTCCATTTTAAATATAATGGTTGGTAAAGACTGAGAATATGTTTTGTTTGTTTTTCAAATTATACCATTAGGTCCACTCAAAGTCACTAACCAAAATAACAGAAATTAGATGGTCCACTGGCAAAAGAATTAGATACCAAATGCTATCAGATACCATGGAGGTAAAGGCAGTCCTGCTAGTCCAAATTTCACACTCTATTTTGTAGTACCATATCTGAGCTATAGGAACTACATGAAAACATGTTCTGACTGAACTATAGTCAAAAAAAGATAATATGCCTAAAGATAGAGCAGTGGCAAGAAACCAAATTACGTCTTAAAGCAATCAGTAGGGCAAAGAACTGAACATTTAGAGAATATAAACATGTCTTACATGGATAGTAAATCCTTAAGAAAGATTTAAAAAATAGAGGTGTAATTTTATCCCCATGTGGCAACTTTCCTACATAGCAACTTTCCTACAGCTAGGGATGCTTGTTTTAGGTTGAGTTAGTCAGTCTCTGTGGTTTTATATCGGATGTAGCAAGCCTAAGGTAAGTAGCATATTGCAAAAATGCAAATTAATGTATTCCCAAAGCTTGAAAGTAGTAATACATGCTTTTTCTATTTAATATAAACATTTTTAATGGAAATGTTTATAGCTGAATCTCAGGGGAACTTCACCACCACTTAGAGTTCAGTTCATAAGATAAAGTTCTATAAACTTTACATACTGCAGGCAAACATTTCTGTGTTCTTAGCCTGGTGTCAGGGAGATAAGAAGAAGGAGTAAGTGAAATTTGCTGAGGTTTGTATTCCACTAGCAGAGGGGAGAAGGTAAGAAGGTGGGCTCTGGAACCACACTGCTTAAGGTTTGCTTCTCTACCTCCTAGCTAGGTGACCACAGGCAAATTAATTTTTCTAACTTCAGTATTTAGTTATTGTTGTTGTTATGTTTCTTATATTAATAGTTCCAGGAGTTTTCCTTTTGAATCAGAAAAAAGATGGGAATCTTTTTAAATAACAGATAAAGAAAATAAATAATAATGCAAGATTATCTTTTGTTGCAACATGTAATTATTATTTATTTTACCCCAAGTTGCCTGTATTTTCTAAAGCAGGCTCTAATTTTTTACTAACTTTCAAACTTTTTGGTATTAACATAAATAGAAACAAAAACAAGACATGCAAATTACTAGTTGCCTTACCAAGCTCAGGGATTTTAGAAGCTATTATATATCATGACTTGAAGTGAGGATAACAGTAAGAAGAACTCCTTTTATTGTTATGACAAATCACCTTGTGATGTAGGTTTCATACAAATGTTGGAGAGTTGTGCACTTGCTTGGAGATTTTTGAAAAAGACATCTAATTTTTTTTTTAATATCTGAGCTATTAGTTTTTAAGGTTATGATTACTTTTCAATGTCATGGGAGGCTAGCAGGGGATGAATCCCTGACATCACAAATGAACCTTCCCCCCTCTTTGGGTACATTACTGTAGAGAATGCTTGGGTTTGGTGCTACATACTACAATTCTAAGCACTGGCCTGGGAAGCTTAACCACCATTTAGAATTTGTTTATAAGAAAAAGTGCCAAATGGTGGTAAAATTACACCTAGTTTACCAACTCCTGGCCATGACTGGCCAATACTCCTGATGCTCTTTTCCCATTACCTACCACTTTCACTTGACAGTGCTCTCCATATATCCCAAATTATCATATGAGAATTCTAACCACCATTAGAGGATTTCCACGGATTAAATGGCTGCCATTAGCATGTATATAACACGGCCACAGCTTATTTCTCTTGAAGAAAGTGAGAACTTAAAGTATTTGTTATGTACAGAATGCTTCTACACTATGCATTGTTTTCACTGTGTTTGAGAAGCAAACATCTTTAATAGCTATATATACTAAATTATTTGCATTCAAATGTTTTGTGTTTTCTTCTACTATCAATCAAGTTATAATTATCAATGTATAACTATCACAAATCCCTCCTTTCTAATTTGATTTCAGCAATACTCAAAATGCATAACGCTTTACACTATACACATATCCTTTGCTTTAAGAGTTTAAGGGGTTCCAGTGTTTCTGCTTAAATGCAAAAATGTATTATTTAATTCAACTGTATTCTGTAAAATAAATGGAAGTATTTCTTTTAAGGAAGCATTTATTTTTTTAAAAAAGGAAACATATAAAGTTGGTAATATTGACAATGTGTTCATAATTACATTCTAAAACCAAGTGTAAAACCTGCTATTAAATTTGTTTTTAAGCATTGAAGTATGCAAAGACTTAGAAGCAGTTGCAAAAGTAGCTCTGGCAATTTTAGAAGCCGGAGAAGTTAATATATACTCAGAAAACCTGGTGACTACCAGGTATTTGCAAGGCATTTTTGCATGAAATATGAGGGCTTTTTCAGATAAAATATTTCATCTCCTTTGCAAGAACACAGATTAAGAATACTGAGATTTTTGACAAGTGTGCCAAGATCATTCAATGGGGACTGAACAATCTTTTCAACAAATGGTGCTGGAACAACCATTATAACCACATGCAAAACAATAAAGTTGACCTTATGTCATACCAAATACAAAAATTAACTCAAAATGAATCATAGACCTAAATTCAACAGCTAAAACTATAAAACTCTTTGAAGAAAACATAGGGATAAACCTTCTTTACCTCAGATTTGGCAAAGGATTCTTAGATGTGACACTAAAACACCAACAACAAAAAATAGGTAATTTGAACTTAACAAAATTAAAAGCTTTTGTGCTTCAAAAGATGTTATCAAGAAAGTAAAAAGACAACCCAGAAAATGGGAAAAAAAGTCACAAATCACATACCTGATAAAGGTATGTATCCAGGATATATAAAAACTCTTATAACTCAATAATAAAAAAGACAAATAACCCAATCTAAGAATAGCCAAAGGATCTGAACAGACATCAAAGAAAATATGCAAATGCCAATAAGCAAATGAGAAGATTCTCAACATCATTAGTTATCAGCAGACTGCAAATCAAAACCACAAGATACCACTTCACCCCCACTAGGATGACTAGAATAAAAAACAGGTAATAGCAAGTGTTAACAAAGATGTAGAGAAATCTACATACCCATACACTGCTAGCAGGAATATAAAATGGTACAGCCACTTTGGAAAAGGGTCTGGAAGCTCCTCCATGATTAAACAGAGTTACCATATGACTAGGCAATTCCACTTGTAGGTATATATCCCCAAAAGAATTTAAAACAGGTGATCAAACAGAACACTTGTACAGGAATGTTTATAGACACATTATCTGTAATAGACAAAAAACAGAAACAACTTAGGTGTCCAGCAATGGATAAAGAAACATTACTAATTCTGAAAAGCACCCAAAGCCAAATGCCAAGGAGAAGGGGATTACTGGATTGCTCTCTGGGTATAGATCTGCAAGCCTTCTGCACAGAAAGGAGAACAGGGTTTTCAACACCAGTCTACACATATGAAGTCAAAAGCTGCAGGACATTACAGACTGCCTCAGTAGGAACAACTCGGAGACTTGTTACAAGGTTAAATCTAACCAAACTCCATGTCACCTTTTATATCCCACACCCATTGAAAGTTGGAAAATTCTCCCTTGTGATTTAAAAACATCTTACAATATTTGCAAGTATATTACTCCACTACACCACCAAAAACTGTAGGTCTAAATACAGGCTTAACTCTATCACCCTTTTGGCAAGAAAATGTTACTTTACACTTACGGTTTAGCAATTCTGGTTGAAACAGACAGACTCACTCAGGTCACCCCAAATGCTGGGAGCAGGAGAATATTTTAAAGATATATACAGAAAGAAGAACGCCAGGTTTCACAGGGATTGAAATTCTTCATGACATGGCACATCCCTTCTAGTTAAAAAACACCTCTAATGAGGGACAGGAATTCTTGAAAATGGCCTTCAAAAGCCTAGTGAGATAACTGCTATTCCACTGCTTTGGACAAGTACCTTTGTTAAGATCAGTCAGCTGACGCCAGGGTGGCAAAAGTCACACCCTAGAGGACATGATCACAAATGTGTAAGCTACCATGAGGGCTGCTCCCTCAGCAGAAGCTGAGGCTCAGAGCATAGCTGGTCTCTGAACATAAAGCATCCTCTCTAGCTGAACTGATCGTACTTAATTCCAATATCCAATATGGTCGATATATTAGAACAGAGAAAATGCAGGAATACCTAGTTTCACTGTACTTCACAGATATTGCCTTTTTTAAAAAAATAAATTGAAGGTTTGTGGCAACCCTGTATCAAGCAAGTCTCGCAGCACCATTTTCCCAACAGCATGTGCTCACTTCACATCTCTAGTGTCACACTACGGTAGTATTTGCAATATTGCAAACTTTTTCATTATCATTATGTCTGCTATGGTGATCTGTGATCAGTGATACTTGATGTTACTACTGTAATTGTCTTGGGGTGCCACAAACCATGCCCATAACACTGCAAACTTACTTGATAAATGTTATGTGTCCTAGCCGGGCGCGATGACTCACGCTTGTAATCCCAGCACTTTGGGAGGCCAAGGCAGGCAGATCACCTGAGGTCAGGAGTTGGAGACCAGCCTGGCCAACATGGTGAAACCCCGTCTCTACTAAAAATACAAAAAGTAACCAGGTGTGGTGGTGCACGCCTATAGTCCCAGCTACTCGGGAGGCTAAGGCAGGAAAATCGCTTGAACCTGTGTGGTGGAGGTTGCAGTGAGCCGAGATCACGCCACTGCACTCCAGCCTTGGAGACAGAGAGAGACTCTGTCTCAAAAAAAAAAAAAATAGTGTGTCCTGACTATTCCACCAACCAGTTGTTCCCATCTCTGTCCCTCTCCTTGGGTCTCCCTATTCCCTGAGACATTACAATATTGAAATTAGGCATCTCTGTAGGTTATCCAACTTCTGCTTGAATTTCTGCAAGTGCTAGAGAATGCCCTACCAAAAGAGCATTGTCAGGCCATGGTAGCAGATTTTTAAAAGTCTGTTTGGACAAAATTTACCTTTACCTTCAAGTAAACTTTGCCAGTTAACCTTAGATTCTTTTTCTAAAGCAACAAATAACAAGTTTATTCACTTAACTAAGAACACTTTAAGTATCTGATGGGAGCTCTCCTATTTCCCTTTAGCCCTCTGTAGACTAAATCCACTGAGTAATTGAAACTTAAATTGTTCTTCCTAGAACTTGATTCCAGTCCCATGACCATTCTGACTGTCCTCTTTGGGCATATCCTAGTATTTTCAAACCACTCTTTAAATATGCACTTGCAATTGAGAACAATACCCAGCTATTAGACCAGAACAGAATACTATAGGATTATTAATTTTAAGGAACTGATCACTAATTTCACTAAGCCAATATATATTTTTCAGCAACTATATCACACTGGTGGTTCATATTAAGGAAATAACCAATAAATTATTTGGATCTGCATTTATCACTATTAAATATTAATCACAGTCCAAAAAAAACTTTTGGTAATATCAGCACAAGAACAGTTTACTTTCAAAATTTTCATAATCACCATCATCTCATATGACTGTAAAGCTACAGGGCCAAAATAAAACTGTGTTCAAATCTTAGTTTTGTCACGTGGCACAGCAGCCTCCTATGGCAGCAGCCTTCCCCTGGCCATATGAGATGCTCAACCTAGACAAAAGTTTTCTAAACATCTGAAGAATATCGACCATGGCAACAGACACTTCACCCTAAATGAAGATTGTCTCAAAAAGAATGACAAATGTGGTTTTTAAGGCATGGTTTGAACTCTGGTAAGATTAAAAAGAAACTGTTAAGAGAGTTGTGACAGCCTGGACTAAAGAAACAGTTCAAAATTAATAGAAACTTCTGGGCTCCCAATTTTCAATGGGCAAGAAGCAGGCCAAAAACGCTACTCAGCTGCCAAAAGGGCTCATTCTTATAGAAAAAAAATAAATAAAGGACCTCTCAGAGGGTGGAGCCAAAAGCAGAAGAAAATAACAGGTGAAGGAACCAATACGAGGTAGCAGAACTGGGCCCTAATCAAGAAACATTCATTGTCCCCAATGTAGGGGACCCTAACAACACGTGCCTGGCTAGATTTCAGAACTGCTATGCATCAGCAGGTGCTACACGCCTCCCACTCTTTCCCTATTTGAATGGGAGTGTCTAGTGAAGTTATCCTACGACAACCTCGCCATTTTATACTAGGTGTATCTTCAGATCATAGGTCTGTCTCCAGTCAAGAAGTGGAGCCTATTGCTTGCCACTCCTTTTAAAATCTAGGCTGAACTTGTGCCTTGTTTTGACCAACAGAATACAGCAGAAGTGGCATATGATTCAAGAAGCCTTGTAGATTCAGCTCTTGCCCTCTGGGAGCACTGCTGCTACTATGCACAAAGCCCATTTATTACTAGTAGAGAGGCTACATGAAAGACAGCTAATTGCTGTGCCCACTGACATCTCCAGGTAACCAGCAGGCACTTGAGTAAGGATATCTGAAACCATAAACCAGGTGACTGAAGCCACTTTAGTGACTCCAGAAAAGAACATTAAAAAAAAAGAAAAAACCTGCCCAGCTAAGTCTAGTGCAATTAACAGAATCGTGAGCAAATAATTGTTATTTTAAGCCATTATATTTTGGGATTGTTACATAGCAACAGATAAGTGAGACAGTGGTAAATAAGATAATGGTGCATCTTACAAAGGATGGCATCTTAAGTTGATGAAATATAACAGCAGCTCAATATGTGCTTTTTAAAAACATTAACATGAGGAAAAATGAACAGGAATTCATGCAGTTGACATGAACGTAAAATAACACAGGCCCATAAACTACAACCACTATGTTCCAGATTAATGTTAAAAGACAGTTTTCAAAATGTGACAATCACAAAGGAAATCCTCAGAATACTTTCCTAGTGCTATCCAATCTCCAAACTCAAAATTTTATTTTTTTTGTTTGTTTGTTTTTTGGGGTTTTTTTTTTTTTTTGAGACAGGGTCTCACTCTGTCACCCTCCCGCCTCAGCCTCCCAAGTAGCTTAGATTACAGGTGTGCACCACCACACCCAGCTAACTTTTAAATTTTAGTAGACATGGAAGTCTCACTATGTTGCCCAGGCTGGTCTCAAACTCTTGGGTTCAAGCAATCCTCCTGCCTTGGCTTCCCAAAGCACTGGGATTACAAGCATGAGCTATCATGCTCAGCCTCAAAATTTTAAACAGATAAGGGAGGAGTGAAATCAACTTGTAAGTATCATTGTCAAGGTAAATGAAATAAGATGGATAACATTCTTGATGTTACAAAATGAAAACTAAGGTCTGAATGTTTGTTTCCTTAAAAATCACATGCTGAAACCTATCACCAACGTGATGGTATCAGAAGGTGAAGACTTTGTGAGGTGACTAGGTCAGCAGGGCTCTGCTCTCAAGAATGGGATTAATATCCCTATTAAAAAAAGGACCCAGAGGCCAAGTGTGGTGGCATACACCTGTAATCCCAGCACTCTGGAAGGCTGAGGCAGGTGGATCACTTGAGGCCAAGAGTTCAAGGCCAGCCTGGCCAACATAGTGAAACTCCGTCTCTACTAAAAATACAAAAATTAGCTGGGCATGGTGGCATGTACCTATAATCCCAGCTACTCGGGAGGCTGAGGTAGGGGAATCGCTTGAACCCAGGAGACGGAGGTTGCAGTGAGCCGAGATGGCACCCCTGCACTCCAGCCTGGGCGACAGAGCAAGACTCCGTCTCAAAAAAAAAAAAAAGAAAAGAAAAGGGCCCCAAAGAGCTGCCATCCCCTTCTGCCATGTGAGGACACAAAGAAGATGCCATCAATGAGGAAAAGGACTCACCATACACTGAATCTGCTGGGACCTTGATCTTGGACTTCCTAGCCTCCAGAGTTCTGGGCAATAAATTTCTGTTGTTTATAAATTACCCACTGTGAGGTACTATACTTTGTTACAGCAGCCCAAACAGACTAAGACAAATGAATAACACACTTGAATTATGGGTCATTTTCAATTTTAAATTTCAACTCTTACAATGCCACTAGATTACTGTAACTTAAAAGATAACATAAGTGAGAATGCTGAATTTTAGGCCATTTCTAAAAAAAATTTCAATAGACTAAAATTAATTTTT
Source organism: Pan troglodytes (assembly GCF_028858775.2). NCBI lineage: Eukaryota > Metazoa > Chordata > Mammalia > Primates > Hominidae > Pan > Pan troglodytes. The sequence continues at coordinate 37,688,692 of NC_072402.2, forward strand.
GAGGCCAAAACAAAATGGACACTATGCTCAATTTTAACATGGAGATATTTTATTAGGGAGGAACTACGTGTTGTGAAAAAGCACCAAAATTCAGACAACCTTGGTCTAGTCTAGCAGGTTGATGTAGGCAAAGCACTTAATTATTTTTAGCTTTGATTCCTTGACTATGATCAGTCAAACAGCTACTACCAGCACTCCAGAAGATCCAAAAGTAACATAAATTTCACTAAATTCATAGCTAAGCATATAGAGATTATTAAACAGAACTTTTTTTTTTTTTTTGAGATGAGTCTCGCACTGTCGCCCAGGCTGGAGTGCAGTGGTGCCATCTCAGCTCACTGCAACCTCCACCTCCCAGGTTCAAGCAATTCTCCTGCCTCAGCCTCCCAAGTAGCTGGGATTACAGGTGTCCGCCACCACGCCAAGCTAATTTTTTGTATTTTTGGTAGAGACAGGGTTTCACCATGTTGGCCAGGCTGGTCTCGAACTCCTGACCTCGTGATTCGCCCGCCTCAGCCTCCCAAAGTGCTGGGATTACAGGCGTGAGCCACTGCGCCTGGCCATTAAACAGAATTTCTTAAATTACTATTAATACTAAATATTAGTACCTAATTAAAACCACTATACTTTAAACTCTTACTATATGCTAAATGTATGTTCATCTAATCCTATTTACAATCCTATAGAGAATGTACTATTACCCTATTTTACAAAATAGTACACTGAGTCTTTCTTTTTTAATACTTCTAGGGTACATGTGCACAACGTACAGGTTTGTTACATATGTATACATGTGCCATGTTGGTGTGCTGCACCCATTAACTCGTCATTTACATTAGGTATATCTCCTATCCTTCTCCCCTCCCCCCACCCCATGACAGACCCCGGTGTGTGATGTTCCCCACCCTGTGTCCAAGTGTTCTCATTATTCAATTCCCACCTATGAGTGAGAACACGCGATGAGTAAACTGAGTCTGAAAGAGGTTAAGTAACTTTCCAAGGTCTCACAACCAGTTAGTGTCAAAGCCAGGATCAAGCCCAGATCTTTTCAAATTCTTGAGCCAAAATTTTTTAATCCTATCCTCTGCTGCCTCCCCTCAACTCTAACCTCCAAATACAAAACAAGAATTTTGGTATCAAAATGCAACCAGGGAGCACATACAGTGTCACCAGCAATGGACTAGAAATCAGGAGACCTAAGTTCTAATGCCAATTCTATACTACCTACACATGGGCACAAGACAATGAGCAAGTGTGCCTCTGTGGGCTTTGTTTTTTAATCTATGAGATCTGACTGAATATATTTTAAGAATTTGCCCCCCCAGCTGTGAAATTCTAATTCTCTTCATATTTTAAAAATTAATTTAAATGTTATTTCCATAATGAACTATCTTATTCAATCAATTATCATGTTAATATGCAAAAGCATAAAGCATGAAAATTTTCTGACCACTTACTAATTTCTTCCTTTTATGAACAAACTGCACTTGTTCCGGCACTTAACCATACACTCTTATGCTGACTTGTAAGAGCCTATATTGCTGACCTCTGCTGGTTATTAAACTCTCCCCTTTCATTCATTTTCCAAGCATATTTGTCTCACTGTTAGACTAATAGCCATAAGGACAGAGACACTTCTTCAGTATTTGTTGAATGAATAAACTCAACAGAAAACAAAGGACATACAGCAATTCTTCAATAATTACATGTTGACTATACAGAAAATATTTTTCCCTCTATAGCTTTAAAACCCCATTTTAACAGCTCAAGAGTGGATCCTCAGAAACTTCTATATAATTAATCATCTATTTTCTTTTCGATCACTACAGATTTCCAGTTATTCCAAGTTTCTTGATGCGCAATGAAAGCCATTCAAATTTCATAAAACCATTCACTAAGCCTAGGAAAACCACTAGAATATAAAGCAGGGGCTCAACAAAAAAAAATGAACTGAATCCAGCAAATAGCCTTACAAGAACCAATAAAATCAAGTAAACCACTATGGTTATATTATATAAGGAGAATAGACTCAAACTACTTTCATGATACGGCACAAACGAAGATGCTTGCAAAAGTATTCCTAACATAAAAGTGAAGGAAAAGAAATGCTAAAAAATGAAAAAGGCAATGGAAAACAAATAGGATTTAATGAAAAAGAAATTAGCATAGTTACCAAATGCGAAATATCATATACTTGAAAATAAGAGCTTTATCTTCAAATACTGCAAATAAAAACAGATTTGAAAAATGGGTCGGGCCCGGTGGTTCACGCCTGTAATCCCAGCACTTTGGGAGTCCAAGGTGGGTGGATCACGAGGTCAGGAGATCGAGACCATCCTGGCTAACACGGTGAAACCCCGTCTCTACTAAAAATACAAAAAATTAGCCGGTGGTGGCGGGCGCCTGTAGTCTCAGCTACTTGGGAGGCTGAGGCAGGAGAATGGCGTGAACCCGGGAGGCAGCGCTTGCAGTGAGCAGAGATCGCGCCACTGCACTCCAACCTGGGCGACAGAGGGAGACTCCGTCTCAAAAAAAAAAAAAAAAAGAAAGAAAGAAAAAAAACGATCTGCTGAACGCAGTGGCTCCCGCCCGTAATCCCAGCACTTTGGGAGACCGAGGCAGGTGGATCACGAGGTCAGGAGTTCAAGACCAGCCTGGCCAACACAATGAAACCCTGTCTCTACTAAAAACACAAAGAATTAGCCGGGCGTGGTGGCGGGCACCTGTAATACCAGCTACTAGGGAGGTTGAGGCAGGAGAATCACTTGAACCCGGGAGGCAGAGGTTGTGGTGAGTTGAGATCACGCCATTGCACTCCAGCCGGGGCAACAGTGCAAGACTCCGTCTCAAAAAAAAAAAAAAAGAAAAAAAAGAAAAATGATCATAAAGTAACTCAAATGATTCCAGAAACATTTCAGATTTAAGTAGAGTATCAGAAATGTTATTTCAAAAATCACTTTTACATAAATATAAGCAAAAGTAAAAAGACAAAATATAGATATAAAACTATACTTTGAGAGGAGGAGGGGCAGGTGAACATACATGGAAAAATAAAGGGTCAGATACACTGACAGTGCTATAACAGTCACCAAAAACAGAGAAAGATCATAAGCAGAAATATGTGTACAACCAAGTCTACTTTAGACCTAAATGATCTGTCCCTGATGCATTTTACAAACTTGAATAATCATTGTCCTGGATACATCCACTTATAAAAGAACAAAAAAGATTTATAACGTTATGCCACAATGAATATTTAAAACAACTCCTGGGTTTAGAATTACTACAGCAACTTTATGAATGTCAGAAAAGTGTCATGGCAATATCAGATGTCACAAAAGGACAGTCTGGGCTAAGATGAAGACAATGTTTTGCCCTAACAAGAGAGCCAGTTAATATGAAATGAACCATGAAATGGAATGACCAAGTAGAAAATACACTGCCAAATCGTCAGATGCTGAATAAACAGCGTCAGTGAATTATCTGAATTAGGAAAGGCTAAAAGGTTCTTGATGTTTTATCTTCAAAATATTTTAAAATAACACCCATTTAACAATTTATGAACGGTCTCTTTAGAAAGTCTACCATTTAAGAACTACCTGATTTTCCACAACATGGAAGCAAGTCCAATACTAATTGAAACAAAACTGCCAGGAAAAAAAAAAAAAAAAGTCTTAAAATGCAACCATGTCACTGAAAGGTACAGGCCAGTTGTACTGAATTTTCTTAAGTGACATTAGGGACAATGAAACAGTGACTGAGTCTAATTCTACACTGCTACAAAGTGAGTCGAGTTGTCAATAATAATCAGGGTCATTTCATTAAAATAATCCTCCTTGGAATTATCAGGCATTTAATAATCAGAGCAGAAATATTTTTCCTCTTCCAGGATTCTTAATGAAAGATAAAACCAGGAGTAAAAAGATGTAAACTCAACAAGCCAGAAGTGACACTTGTGTGACCACAAATTAGAGTTCCTGTTTTATTCTGTGTGACTGCAAATTAAAGTTACTACTGCACACGGCCGGGGGGATTGAGAAACAACTTCAACCAACAGTTGGAAACAAATTACACGTGCTAACAGTTACACTCATTAGGAAATTCAGAATACTTTCAAAGAGAGAGTTATTTAAATGTTGCATTCATTTAAACGCAGACGATGAATATCTCAGCCGCCTTCCTTTGCAGGATTCTGTGCCAAGCCCTTCCGAAGCCGGGGTTGATAAGGTCGACTCCAAGAAGAAAAGCAGCTCAAGTAGGAAATGGTATCCTCACATAGCCCAGAGAACCGGTGACGCACTAGGAGCTTGGAAAATATCCCATCGTTTACCTTGCTAGAAGCAGCTGGGTAGGGAAGAGGTCGTCCACGTGCACTATTGTTTTCCAGATATGTTTATTTTTAAGTTTTGCTTTGGTATCAATACCCTCAACCTCAACCTAACAGAAAGAGGGGGGATGGCAGCGCCACTGGTGGTATTTGGGTGCAACACAAGTTTAAAAAATAAAAACATAACCTTTTTTTTTTTTATTGCAGCATACTCGGTGCCCTCACCTCTCTCCTCCTCCACACCTCTGCCATCACCCCACGCAGCTCTCCGCCGCCGCCACCTCGGGTCCCCATGACAACCCCACCCCAGGGCGGGCCCCCCTCCGCCGACTCCCGGCCCTGCCAGCCACACTTGCTTGGCAAGGGGCGACTCTACCTGCCCTCGGCTTTCACTCCTGAGAGGCGGGCCAGGACCCCTCCGGGCGCGCTGGCCCAGTCCCGGCTGCAGACACGACCCTCACCAGTCGGGGACGTGTGGAAGGGCGGCCGGGCACGAGCTGAGGAGGTTCCACCCCCAAGCCCCAAAACCCAAAGGAGTGACACGGGGCCGGGGCGCGACCCCAAATGGAGGACGGCGGCCCCGCGCCCCTCTCTGGGCTGCTAAGGGGAGCCGAGGGGCAGACGCAGTGGGCGCGAAGGAACTCGTCCGTTTTCACAAACAACGACGCGTCGCGGCGGCAGGAGATGCTGGGACCGAAGCTCACCTTGAAGGGATTGTTGAGATCCGGGTCGGCAAACGGGTTACTGTCGAAATCCGACATCTCTCTGGCTCTCGGCGTCACCCACCCGACCCAGGCGCAGAGAGAGAGACGAGGCGAGGCCGCCGCCCCCCTGCGCGCTCACGTCGCCGCCGCCGAGCAGATCCGGGTGCAGCTCGCGGGCCACCCAGCCGGCCGCGCCACTGAGCATGCCCGGTGCGGCGGGCTCCTGGCCGCGGCGCAGCTCGCGTTCGCCATCCCGTTCCTCCGGGCCCGGATCCCACGCTCCGGGCTTTAGCTGCGACCGAGTAGGTAGTCGGGGCGAAGGAAACGGGAACTGAAAGCGATGAAAAGCGTTCCACACGCCACGAGCCCGCGGGATCCTCGGAGAGTATGGAACCCTTCCCCTACGCTCTCAGCCGGAGGCCGGCTGCGTCCAGCCGGGCTCGGTCTTCTGAACACCGATTTCAAATCAGCTCCCCGGGGCCCAGCGTCACTTAGGGAAGTGGTGGCATTTTGTGGGAAGGACGCACACTTGTCAGGTTGGGGGAGGCAGCCTGAGTCGTGGGCCGCGCACCCCGGGAGCAGTGCCGTTAGACCGTGGGACGCGGGCACTGGAGAGGCTACTGCACCGCCCTCCGCAAATTACCTCCCCGGGGCGGGGGCGCGGCCGCTGCTAAGGATTTTTGCATACCCCTGACCCCACCTGAGAATCCCGGCCTCCCATCTTCCGGTCTCTCTGACTCTAGGTTGCTGCTAAATCACGGAGAGCAGCCTTGGCGCTGCCGGTCCCAACTTGATCCAAGGAGCCCTGAGAAGGAGATGAGATTCAGTACCAGGGGCCGGCCGTGGCTCCCAACCTCTGGAATCTGCAAAATGGCTACTTCTTCAGAAATAATGGGGAGAGGGATGGCAAGAGGCCAGAGATCAAGGCCCTCGAGTATTAACTTGAGCATTTGGGCACAAAATAGACACTTTTGGATTTTCCCGTCTTTTCCAACACCAAGGATGAGATTATCAAAAGATGTGTTAAATTAATTTGTACCGGCCGGGCGCGGTGGCTTACGCCTGTAATCCCAACACTTTGGGAGGCCGAGGCGGGCGAATCACAAGGTCATGAGTTCGAAACCAGCCTGGCCAATATGGTGAAACCCCCGTCTCTACTAAAAATACAGAAATTAGCCGGGAGTGGTGGCGTACGCCTGTAGTCCCAGCTACTCTGGAGGCTAAGGCAGGAGAATCGCTTGAATCCGGGAGGTGGAGGTCGCAGTGAGCCGAGACCGGGGCACTGCACTCCAGCTTGGGAGACAGAGCGAGACTCTGTCTCAAGAAAAAAAAAAAAAAATCAATTTGTACCATTCCTTGCCCCACCCCGCCGAACTTATTGAAAGAGCATCGCTTTCCTCACTTTTCTCCTCTAACAGAAAAGCACTTAGATGAAGCTACAGGGAGCCAGAATTCTTTTGACTTGGTGGGTACCGGAGGATTGGAAGAATCTAGATTGAGTATTCCTTGGCCTTTGGGGAGCTTGCTCTATGCAAAGTCACCCAGGAAATGATACTCCCCCCACTGTGAAACACTAGCTAGAGATGATAGACAAAAAGCACATTTGTTGTAATCTCCCTTTGACGGGATTCAGGTTGGGATAGATGTCGAAGCAGCTGCTTCTAGGTAGTCAACGAAGATGTCAACTAGTAAATGACAACAGACAAGGATGAGCACAGCAGAGTTGTAAGATTCTAGATATCAAAAAGAGCAAGCAGTCTGTTGTACTCACCATCGCATCCTCAGCAGCTGCCCAGTGCCCGGTTTTAACTTAGTGCTCAGTGTATGTGTCAGGTTTGAATCCCAATTCTGATACTACCTGTGCTACTCTCTTCACCTCTCTGAGTCTGTAAAGGATTATTTAAGAATTAAATGAAACAACATACAGAAAAGTGTCCTGCATGTGTATTTAGTGCCTAACAAATATTGGTTGAACGTCGAAAGTGGCAAGGAGGCTCAGTATGTTCTTATACGCTTTGCCTCCCTTCTCCTGAGCAAGCATGTCCTTGCCCAGCTCATCTGCTTCTCTCACCACTTTTGCCCTCACTCCCTCCACCTGTCCTCCAAATGACTCAAAATAATCTGCACTATTTATTATGCATCTACTATGTTCCAAGACAATGAGGATCAGCTGAGCCCGCATTGCAGGATGGAAATTTCCAACTATGTTCTGTTTACAGCTAATGATATTTGCACCTAATGCAAAGGTTTACAGACTTTACTGTTATAGAATCATTTGGAATACCTGTTGAAGATGCAGACACCCACCTTACCATACCTCCTATTGCTAAGATTACGCTTGAAAGGATCTGAGGTAGGGGCGCTGGATCTGCATTTTTTATTTTTTACATCTCTATACATTATTTTACATAAATGTATAAATGGAGTCATGACATACATATTGAATTTTTCACTTACAAAAATTTTTATTCCGTGTATTCCCTCTTCTCTTCCCCTACATTAACAACCTAGTACATTTCTTTAAATATTCTTGTAATAGTGTATATCTGCACTTACATAAAATAACATGTAATTGTATAAAAACAATACATATTCATGCAGATATGCATACACTCTAATACTGAGCTTTGGCATTGTCTTGAAAAAGTTAGATCATATGTATATTTTTCTGCAGCTGTTTTTCTCAATACGTATGGCAGAATTTCTCAGCAAGATGTGCATTGTCAGAGAGACAGTCTTAAGGTTTCTTCCCCTAGTATGCCACATAAATATTATCACTTTTTATGTGTAGCATGCCTATAGAGTGAAAAGGGAAGCATGGCCTAATGGAAACCATATATCTGATTCATTATTCTTAACAACTGCAAAAATCAGCATATGTAAAGGATCTCAGGTGATTTGTTTTTTTTTTTTTTTTTTTTTGAGACCAAGTCTTACTTTGTCACCCAGGCTGGAGTGCAGTGGCACAATCGTGGCTCACTACAACCTCCACCTCCCTTGTTTAAGCAATTCTCCTGCCTCAGCCTCCCGAATAGCTGGAATTACAGGCATGCACCACCACACCCGGCTAATTTTTGTATTTTTAGTAGAGATAGGGTTTCACTTTGTTTGCCAGGCTGGTCTCGAACTCCTGACCTCGAATGATCCAGGCCACCTCTGCCTCCCAAAGTGCTGGGATTACAGGCATGAGCCACCATGCTTGGCCAACCTGAGATGACTTTGGTGGTGGCTGATCACACTTTTGGGAACACTGATATGAGGACATGCAGACATATGGTCCATGGGTGAGGGTCTTAATCTGTTTGTGTTGCTATAAAGGAATACGGGAGGCTGGATAATGTATGAAGAAAAGAGGTTTATTTGACTCATGGTTCTGCAGGCTGTCAGCTTCAGATGAGGGCCTTATGCTGCTTCCACTCATGCAGAAGGCAAAGGGGAGACTTCATGCAGAGATCACATGGCTACAGTGCAAGATGGGGCATTGGGAGAGAAAGGGAGAAGATGACTCTCGGCTCTTTTCAACAACCTGTTCTCAAGGATGAGAACTCACTCTCAGGAGAATAGCACCAAGCCATTTGTGAGGAATTCATCCATATGGCCCAAACACCTCCCACCAGGCCCCAACTCCAGCACTGGGACTCATATTTCAACATGACACTTTGCAGGTCCAAAGCCATACCCAAACCATAGCAGGGAGCTTATTAATTCATTAGCCTCCATGAAATTTAGAATTATAGAATGTGTGAGCTGAGAAGGAACCTCAGCCTCTCTCATGATTGAAGAAACTGGAGTTTGGACAGGTTAAGTAATTTGTCTCAGACACCAAGGAAGTGAATGGGGAAACAGGGAACAGAACTCAGGTCTCTTGACTAATGTTTTAGACATTAAATAAATAGGTTATTAAATGAATAGAATTATTCTATATGAATAATTTCATATAGAAGGAAGAAATGCTATGTGCAAGGTAGAGAGAAATTATACAAGAAGCCTCATTTGGTGCAGGAGTTCATTTTACGGAAGGTACCTCCTAAATTTGGTAGAACAAAGACTCAAAACCAGTCTATGCCCTCTCTCCTGCAAACCAACCGTTTGATCTTGAACATATCAACTCACCTTTCTAACCAGAGTTTCTACTCTAGTACATCATTCAAGTATTTCTTGAGCAAATAAAACAGTGATGTTGCGGATAAAGCAGTAAACCAGGTATAAAGCTTAAGGCCTGCTCCAGAAAACTTCCTAAAAGGCCTAGAACATGGCTAAAGGATATCTCAGATCCTTTGGACAGTTCTAACGTTCTATTAATCTGGGACAGTGGCTCACTCCGCCCTAACCCTGTTTCTTTTCCCCTCAGAGTGTGCCTCACATCATCATCATGCTGCTTCTCCTCAGACTGACACATTTAATTGGTGAACCTATTGAGCAGGGTCTGGAGTCTGAATTCCTTGTTTTCTAAACTGCCTAGCTTATAGCTGGGGAATGCTAGGAAAATGCCAAGTTAGATATTTACGTTTCTTGCCTCAAAAGGTTCACTGGATTCTGGGTTCACTGATGGGTTAGAACTGAAATCCATCATCTCTTACAGTGGGTCTAGTCTCCAGATTTGCTGCTGTGTCTGCTGATACCCTCGACGCCCCAGCACCAGCCTATCTGGCTCCCTATTCTGCCACTGGCTACATTTTCAGGCAATAACAGAGGTGGTGCAGGCATTGTGTGGTAGGCCAAATAATCCTCCCCTCCCCCAAAGATGTCCATGCTATAATCCCTAGAATCTGTAAATATGTTACCTTACATGGCAAAAGAGACTTTGCAGGTGTAATTAAGGTTAAGAACCTTGAGAGGAGGGGATTATCCTGGATTATTCAAGTAGGCCCAATGTAATCACGAGTCCTTAAAAGTGGAAGAGGAAAGCAGAAGAGTTGCTGACTTTGATGATTGAGGAAGGGGTTCTTAAACTAGGACATGTGAGTGGCTTCTGAAGCTGGAAAGAACCCTCAGCTGACAGCCACCAAGGAAACAGAGATTTCAGTCTTACAGACTCAAGGAACTACATTCTACCAATGATCAACGTACAAGGAAATAGATTTTCCCTCGAGCCTCCAGAAAGGAACCTAGCCTTGCTGACACTTTGATTTTAGACTGGTGAAATTCATGCTGAACTTATGACCTACAGAGTTGTAAAATAAATAAATAAATAAATTTCTTGATTGTGCAGATTATTTTGTTAAAAAAAGAAAAAAACCAAATTTTTGTATTAAGATGCTAAATTGGTAGTAATTTGTTTCAGCAGACAGAAAATCTAATACAGATGCTTCTTGATTTACAATGGGGCTATACCCTGATAATCCCCATCGTAAGGTGAAAATGCATTTAATACCCCCAATAAACCCATTGTAAAGTCGAAAAATCATAAATCAAACCACTGCAAGTCAGGGACCACCTGTCCACACCACTGTGGTGTGGAAAGTAGAAGAAAGAAAAGGGACGTACACTCAGTTTCCTGGTGTGCCAGGAAACTTCCAAGCAGCAGAACCAAGGGAAAAATGCAAAGGGTGTTGATGAAAAGAAAGTGAATGTCATTTGACTTGTCCTGAGTGAAGACCCTCAGTTACGGCCAACTTTTAACTAACTATGTAAATAGCATGGAGACAGTATTCTTTTTAAAAAGGAATATACAAACCAACTGTATTTGGCTTCGAAGTCAAAGTTTACTATTAATAAAGGGAAAAAGCAGATTTTCCACTCTTACTCTTCCACAAATTCTGCAATACTCTCAGAATGTGTATTACTCTGTCATATAATTGATGTCGTCATCATATATATTCCAATTGGCCATAGCACCTTGAAAGCAGGGTTTATATGTTTTTCAACATTGTCACTCCAGCATCTGACATGGTGCGGCAAATAATTAGTGGATGAATGAATAAATGCCGCAGCTTCCATTTGAGGCTTAACATCTTTGCTTCCATTACTAAAATACTATTTGAATGACTCTTCCCTCATTGCAAATGCTGTCTTCTTAAACGTTTTTATTAAGTACTCCTTTGCCTAAAAACCTTTATGATCTCCTTGTCAGCCATAGGGGAAACGCTAAATTCAGTATCATATCACTCACGGTCCTTCCTCACATGGCCTCAGTCTATGCTTTCAGCCATACCTTTCCCCCACTGGCTCTCTACATGCATTTATTTATGTGTCTGCTTCCCCTTCTCCTTTTTTTTCAAATTTTAGGACTTGTAGTGCAACCCACTAGTCAGTCATAAACTCAATTTGGAAGGCTATGACCAGCACATTTTAAAAGAGAACAGAAAATTTCCAAGTATGTGGCACACAATAAACAGAAGCTGCACAAAACCTTTGTTTCAGTTGTGTGTACATGCGTGTCACACTGAAAATTTATTTATTGTGGTCATGGCTCTAAACTGAGAATTCCTCAAGGACAGATTATGTTTTATTTTATTACGATTGTTGGCTTTTATTATTCCCAGTACTTATCACAGTGGCTGGTAAAACAATTATAACTTGTTTATTTGTTGAATGAACCAGACTGAACTAAGGGTATTTTGGAGTTAAAGACTGTAGAGCTACACCAACAGCACAAAGTCAAGTAGTGTGGGTTTCCTCGAGGGATCAAGGCAGTCTGCCTGTCTCCACAGGATGCCCTCAGTTCTCCCACATTATCACAGCATATGTACTTGGGTCCCAACGGCAACTCCACTGCTGCCTCCCAATCAATTCACAAATTGCTATGGAACATCTCTGGGGTAGGGTTCTGACCTAGAAGAAACCTGAAATACAGAGGCTTAGTCCTGGGACCAGGATGAGGGTGAGGCCACAGAGGCTTCTAGGGCACCAATTTTAAGGAGACATTCACTCTCAGGGTCGAGCAAGTAGCAACCCTGCATTCAGTCCTTTCCCTGTCTTCTAACCAAGTTGACGAAATCACACAAGCACAAAGAAGCACCAGGGGCTTTACAAGAAGGCCAGCCTGGGTTCAGATTCCTGATCTGCTGCGTTCTGGGTTGTGCAACTCTTCAGGCAAATGGCTTATCCTCCCTAATCCTCACGTTCCTCTCACCTCCTTCATTACCACGCTAATTCAAGCCATCAACATCTCTCACCTGGATCACTGCCATAGTCTCTTAACTAGCCTCCCTGCCTCCACCCTTGTCCTCCTACAATTTATTCTCCACGCAGTGCCAAACTAATTCTTTTAAAATGTAAGTGAGGCCAGGCGTGGTGGCTCACGTCTGTAATCCCAGCACTTTGGGAGGCCGAGGTGGGCAGATCACCTGAGGTCAGGAGTTCGAGACCAGCCTGACCAACATGGAGAAACCCCATCTCTACTAAAAATACAAAATTATCCAAGTGTGGTGATGCCTGACTGTAATCCCAACTACTTGGGAGGCTGAGGCAGGAGAATCACTTGAACCCGGGAGGCAGAGGTTGTGGTGAGCCGAGATCATGCCATTGCGCTCCAGCCTGGGCAACAAGAGCAAAACTCCGTCCCCTCAAAAAAAAAAAAAAAAAAAAAAAGTAAATGAGAACATGGCCCTCATCCACTCAAAGCCCTCTAATAGTTTCCCAGCTGTATCAGGATAAAAGCTTGGGCCTTGCAAGTCCCTATGGATTCCAGCCCCTATTGCCACTCTAACTTTATTTCTTATTCCTCTCCTTCGCATTATCTTGTTTCAGGCCCCCGGCCTCCTCACCACTTCACGTGTCCCCCAGGCGTGTTCCCACCACAGAGCTTTTTTCCTTCTGTTTCCTCTGCCTGGGTGCAGTTCCCGCCTCTTGACTGCATGGCTCACACATTCACTCATCTCCTGCAAGTCTTTGCTCAATTGTTACTTTCTCAGTAAGGCCCTTCCTAACCTCCCGTTAAGAAATGTTAGCCCTCTACTCTCTAGCACTTCCTCCTTCCCTGCTGTATTTTTCTCTAAAATGCCTTGCACCATTTGACATACTCTGCTCCCAGTAGAATATAAGCTCCTTGAGGATAAGAACTTTTGTCAGTTTTGATCACAGAGATCTCAATGGCTAAGACATAAGAATAGGGGCTCAAAACTGTTGAATGAATGAATGAAAGAATAAATGAATCAAATAGGGATAATAATAACCCCTCCTAGAATTATGAGACTTAGATTAGAGGATGCTCAATAAATGGTAACTATTACGATTAAGGGACAATTAAGAACTCAAGAAATTAGTTAAAGAATAACTTAAAAAAGGTTAAAGGCCGGGCGCGGTGGCTCACGCCTGTAATCCCAGCACTTTGGGAGGCCGAGGCGGGCGGATCACAAGGTCAGGAGATCGAGACCATCCTGGCTAACACGGTGAAACCCCGTCTCTACTAAAAATACAAAAAATTAGCCGGGCGTGGTAGCGGGCGCCTGTAGTCCCAGCTACTCGGGAGGCTGAGGCAGGAGAATGGCGTGAACCCGGGAGGCGGAGCTTGCAGTGAGCCGAGATCGCGCCACTGCACTCCAGCCTGGGCGACTGAGCGAGACTCCGTCTCAAAAAAAAAAAAAAAAAAAAAAAAAAAAAAAAAAAAAAAGGTTAAAAAGTACAAAAAAGGCCATTTAAGATGAGCAAAGGCGGTAGGCACAGTAGAGGCATTCAGAGGGTAGTGAGGTGGTTGTGGCTGGAGTGGGCTGTGGAAACTTCAGAGAAAAAGAAGGATTTGACTCGGGCCTTGAAGGCCTGATGATACTGCTATCAGCATGAAGCATGGAAAGGACAAAAGAGCATACCCATTGGGGCAAAAAGCTTGCGCACAAGCACATATATGAGAGAGCACACGATAGAAGCGCTTTCACCATCTCACATTTACTGTGGGAGAGACGTCAGGAGAAAAGGTAGCAAGAGAAGAGGTGCTCTCCTTTCTCCGCAGGTGCTTTGGTATATTTATCGGTTATCTTTGACTCAATGAGTTGACCACTAGCAAGCCGTAGATTCACACCACCACCCATTATCCAGGTGGCTGCCTTCCAAGCTCATCGCCTAAGCCAAGCCCAGTCCAACCAGCTGTATACAGTAACCCACCCTTTCCCATGTGATTATATGTTGTTCAAGAGACTGAGTGGTCTGAGTATCCCCCAAATAATTAGAACACAGTGGCATTCCTTTATGATTCATTGTATTAAAGTATTCTATATCACAGGAACACAATAGACATAACAAAATAAATATATTTTTGAGTCTCCGTTTACCTATACATGCATATAGTCTCCTCTACCAAGAATGCCCTTCTGTCCCTCAATTTCCACGTCAAAGTCCCATCAATGCCTGGTGGCCAATTTCAAATGATACATCCTATAGAAATTCTTACTAGATATCCATAACCCAAATTTGTCTCTCCCGTCCCTATAGTATATAAAACAATTTGTTATAGAATTCATAATAGACCCATCTCCTAAGAATATAAAGTTATTACTACATGCCAGTGATTATGGTGAGCTCTCCATAAATATTTGTGAATGAATGAATGAATGTATCTGTCTCTCTGTCTCCATTATATGAGCTTCTGAAGGCAGGAAGAAATTTCATTTTTTTAGCATAGCTTCTGTATTCCTTTGTTCTCACATTGCTATAAAGAACTACCTGAGACTGGATAATTTATAAGGAAAAGAGATGTAATTGGCCCATGATTTGGGAGGCCTCATGAAACGTACAATCATGATGAAAGGTGAAAGGGAAGCAGGCACGTCCTACATGGCTGGAGCAGGAGGCAGAGCAAGAAGGGGAGGTGCTACGCACTTTTAAACAAGCAGGACTCGTGAGAACTCACTCACTATCATAAGAACAGAAAGAGGGAAGTCAGCCCCCATGATCCAATTACCTATCACCCGGCCTCCTCCAACAGTACGGATTACAATTCAACACGAGATTTGGGCAGGGACACAAATTCAAACCATATCAGCATCCTACTCATATTAGGTGCTGAATAAATAATTGCGTCTTCACTTATAAAAGAGATTGCCACTTAAAATCTTCAGCCAGAATAAGCTTAAAGATAAGATTAAGAGCAACTATTTTATTTATTTTTTAGAGACAGGGTCTCAGTCTCTTGCCCAGCCTGGAGTGCAGTGGCACAATCATAGCTCACTGTGGCCTCAAACTCCTGGACTCAAGTAATCCTTCTGTCTCAGTCTCCCAAGTAGCTAGGACTACAGGCACCCACCACCATGCTTGGCTAACTTTTTAAAATAATTTTGTAGAGATAGGGTCTTTCTATGTTGCCCTGGCTGGTCTGGAGCTCTCAGCCTCAAGCAATGCTCCCACCTGGGCCTCTCAAAGCATGGGATTACAGGTATGAGACACTGTGCCTGGCCAAGAGCAACCATTGTGGTAATCAATACAAACAGAATTGTGCAGTTATGATAATAACTCCAGGACAGAAATTCTGAATTCTAAATGATGATTTCATAGAAACACCGTGGAAGCATTTCAAATGGTATGGGTCAATGAAATGCAAAAACTAACTCTCTTGGCACATTCAGGCTGCTATTAAAAAATACCTTAGACTGGGTAGTTCATAAGCATAAATGCATTTCTCACAGTTCTGGAGAGTGCGAAGTTCAAGATCAAGGCACTAACCCACTTAGCATCTGGTGAGGGCTTGCTCTCTGCTTCATAGATGGCACTTTCTTGCTGCATTGGAAGGGGTGAACAAGCTCCTTTAGGCCTCTTTTCTAAGGCCACTAATTCCATTCGTGAGACCTCCGCCCTCATGACCTCATTGCCTCTTAAAGTCTTCTTGAAGTCCACATCTCTTTTATTGATTGATTGATTGATTGAGATGGAGTCTCGCTCTGTCACCCTGGCTGGAGTGCAATGGCACCATCTCAGCTCACTGCAATCTCCGCCTTCCGGGTTCAAGCTATTCTCCTGCCTCAGTCTCCCAAGTAGCTGGAACTATAAGCGCACGCCACCACGCCTGGCTAATTTTTTGTATTTTGGTAGAGACAGGGTTTCACCGTGTTGCCCAGGCTGGTCGAGAACTCCTAAACTTAGGCAATCTGCCCACCTTGGCCTCCCAAAGTGCTGGGATTACAGGAATGAGCCACTGCGTCCGGCCAAATCGACGTCTCTTAAAACTATTGCATTGGAAATTGGGTTTCAGCATATGTGTTTGGAAGGGACACAAATATTCACAAAATAGCACTAACTGTAAAGCTCTTTTTACTTCCTAGAATGATCTGCATAACAATTTTATGGTGAAATTGTTCTCATTTTACAAGATAGACATTATTACATATATGTGTGTATATATGATTGTATACGTACACACCTAAATATTAAGGAGGCATTTACCAGTGATCATATTTAAGACACTGTAAATTTAAATAAGTATCACAGTCCTGTGACTACTTCGAATACTCAATTTTATATGTATGTGAAGACTAAGAAAGAGGACTACTTTTATTTTTATCTGGGTACATTTTAAGAAAACTGAACTTTATTTTGTTCATGAACCTTAAATTTTATAATCATACTTGCTATTCCTAAAGTCTATGCAACTTCACAAAAGTCCTCATAAAAGTAAAGACAGTTTACAATTCTTAAATTGCGTATTAGCCATAAATCTTCAAGGGACTCCTGTAAGGCAGAAAGTAATCATGGTAATCTAAACCCGCTTTCTGATCTCCCCAAAGAAATACCCCCAAATCTGATTATGAAGCGTTTAAGGAAAGAAATGTTACTTCCTGGTTCTCCCTTTCTACTTTAAAACTGAGAGTTTTCAAAAAAAGAAATCAGGTTTATTTACAACGCTATTATCTTCCCTGCCTTATGTGAACAGAGAGTAGAAACAGCTGAAATTTCTTGAACACCCTGGCATATGTCAGGCACCGAAATGCTGGAGGTGAAACAGATATTTTCTTGTATAACAACATAATTTTGGGAGGTTAAGTATCTTTATCTTCGTTTTACAAATATGAACAATGGGAATTTGGAAAAGTGAAGTAAATATGAGGGTTATTTTAAGAATTATTATGCAAAATAGAGGCCTCATATTTGGGGTTTTATGTTGTTTGTCTTTGTATTCTATAGTAGGCTTTTATTATTCTGCCCAAGTAGAGAATTCCATGTTTTTGTTGTTTTTAGAGAAGCGACACAATTTTGTTTGCTTATTAAGCACACCACTGTAACTCATGTTTCCCCAATGTGCAACTACAAGATGACTGGGGAGAAACAGTGACAGAGATGTGAATAATTATATTCACAATCTCCAGTTCTCTCGCCCACCTCCACTGCATCACCTCCCTTCATCTGACCAGTCCCTGGGGTTTCACAGTTGGTTTCCCTCCATTTGTGGCCTCAGGAACCTTGATGGTTCTGCCTGCCACTTGGCATGGTTTTAGGATCTGGACCTGACAGCAGACATGATTCCCTCCATTAACACCAGTGTGGATCTGTTCACACCTCATATTCTCCAGGGGTTTTAGCCAAGGCATTGGGCTCTGCTAGAAAATTGGTCTTCTACAGGGAGGTCTTTATTATTTTAGTTTTTTACAATGCTTTGATGAATGATAACTTTCCCTTTTGATGTTCCCTTTAAATTTTCAGTCCTTCTCTCATGTAATTTGGCACAAGTTCCCTTGGAAGCTTGGTTAGAAGACAGTAAAAAGCCACCATGCTGTGTCACAAGCAAACTGTCCTTTCATCCCTCATCACAACCATTATCACTAAGCCAAGCCGGGGCACCTTGACATTCTCCCACTTAAAAGCATCCTCCCTGATCAAGAAATGGTTTCAGAAGTGAAAGCATAGACCTGTTCCTATTTTTTTTTTTTAAATTGCTTAGTCCTAGGACTGGGCATTAACTCCAACTTGTCACTGACTCTTCTAGAAGGCCCAGAAGGCCTCAGGCAGATATAACTAATCCGAATAACATGAGATATGCAAATTAGCCTCCTCTATATTATCCCATGGCTATATATATATATCTCATCTTGAGCTATAGTTAAATAAATTGGAGGATCTTATTTTTCAATGATCAATTTCAAATTTCTCCCTTTCTTTGGCTCCTGCAATTGGCCTATGGTCTTTCCTGGCAACTCTTACCCCAAAAATTAATTATCAGAGAACTCTGCTTATATCTTTATCATCTATAGAGATTATTTTCCAGCCTGGGCAACATGGTGAAACCCCATCGCTATAAAAAAAAATACAAACATTAGCTGTGCGTGATGGCTTGTGCCTATATTCCCAGCTACTTGTGAGGCTGAGGTGGGAGGATTGCTTGCATCCTGGAGGTGGAGGTTGCAGTGAGCTGTGTTTGCTCCACTGTACTCCAGCCTTGGCGATGAGACCCTGTCTCAAAAAAAAAAAAAAAAAGGCCGGACGCAGTGGCTCACTCCTGTAATCCCAGCACTTTGGGAGGCCAAGGCGGGCAGATCACAAGGTCAGGAGATCGAGACCATCCTGGCTAACACAGTGAAACCCCGTCTCTACTAAAAAATAGAAAAAAATTAGCCAGGTGTGGTGGCAGGTGCCTGTAGTCCCAGCTACTCAGGAGGCTGAGGCAGGAGAATGGCGTGAACCTGGGAGGCAGTGAGCCAAGATCGTGCCACTGCACTCCAGCCTGGGTGACAGAGCGAGACTCTGCCTCCAAAAAAAAAAAAAATTTCTTGTAGTAGTAATCCTGTAAGTGGGTTCTGCCCAAAAGAAGGACCTTAGGTGCAAGGGACAAGAGATTTGGGTACAAATCATTAATTTGGATGATGTTCCCAGGAAGCCAGAGTGAGAGAGAGTGGAGAATGAGACAGGTAACAGGGAAAGACGATAAAAGCAGAATTGTTAAGCGGGTTACAACTGCGGGGTGAGGGAGGCTCAGTCCCAGGGGGATCTGCTGAGGAACCATGTAGAGTGTTTCTTAGAATTGGCCTTTGAAACATGAGGAACCAGGGGCATTTATCCACCAACTTTTGTCCTCATTGGTTCAGATTCCCCCCACCCTGCAATGTAAATTAAACACACACACACACACACACACACACACACACACACACACACACACACGGCAGTCAAGTAGCTTCAGGGAAAGCCCTGAAGCAGAAAAGCTGAGTAACTCTAAGTGCCCTAGCAAGGAGAAGCCATCACTATGCACTATTACTGTCTACTGCAGCTGTGGCCCAAATCAGAGGTTACCAAAGGAATGTGATGTGGGGCACAAATGGTGTTTCTACAACACCTCTTGACACATCTCTGTCCCCCTTTAGATGATATATATCTCTGGAGCACACACCACACCTGAATCATTTTCATATCCTTGACACCTAGCACAGCATCTGACAGAAGGTAGAAGCTGAATGACTGCAGGGGTGGATGGATGAAAGGATGGAATTAAAACTAAATAAATTTGGAGGGGCGTGGTGGCTCACTCCTGCAATCCCAACAGTTTGGGAAGCCAAGGTGGGCGGATCACTTGAGGTCAGGAATTCGAGACCAGCCTGGCCAACATGCTGAAACCTCATCTCTACTAAAAATACAAAAATTAGTTGGGTGTGGTGGCACATGCCTGTAATCCCAGCTACTCAGGAGGCTGAGGTACAAGAATCGCTTGAACTCCAGAGGTGGAGGTTGCAGTGAGCCGAGATTGCACCACTGCACTCCAGCCTGGGCAACAGAGCGAGATTCCATCTAAAAATAAAAATTAAAAATAATTAAAAAATAAATAAAACTAAATTTTTTCACATCAGATTTGCACTCACTTAACAGCATTTTTTCTAAACTCTTTTTATGATTTGCTCTGTTAACACAGTTTTTATCATATGCTCTAAATTTTTGCCATAATCCTATATTTTATCATAGTACATAAAAGTTTAAGATATTTCTTAAGAAAAATAAAACTTGTGTATACAAAGATACAACTACAAAAGAATTGTTTTCCCTTTGCCTACTTTGTGACGGCCTTTTCACCATAAAGGACACCAGAAGATCAGAGATTACAAAATAAGAGCAGAAAACATTTATTTTGTCTGGCAAGGTTCTGAAGAAATTAATCACATTAAATCACTCAATGGAGATTTAACGATGTGAAATTTTAAAAATTAATATTAACACAAAAATAATCAAGTTCAGTAATTTCCAAATAAATGGAGTGAGAGTCCCAGAACATTAGCTCAAGCTGAGAAGTTGAGAACTGAGACAAGTCTAAACATGTCAAGGTAGCCTGTAGACAGCCTCACCAGAGTGCAACTTTTAGACGACCAAGACCACCATCTCAGGAGGGACAGTGAGAGATGTTGTCAGCCATCCTCTAGGAAGGCTGTAGCCCTGAAGCCACTGGGGAACAGAAACTCACCCCTCATCCCCTCACAGGCAGTGTGCCTAATAGAGAAAGAGTTCAGCCCCAGAGGAGAGGATGGAGAGTCAGACTTGGTGTGTGGACAGAGGCTGAGATCTGAGAGGGAGGGCAGTTCTGAATGCAGAGTGATAATGCATCACTCAGATTGCCTTCCTGTCCAGCCCTCAGAAACTCGAGCCAAATTCCTAGGGAGAGAAAAGCCCTAATAGAGAGGAAGCTAAATAAAGAGCTATCATCACTAGAAGCCCGTGAAAAACTGAGAAGAAATAGCTCTGCCCCATGTGGGCGAAGAAATACCTCACTTGAGAATAAATAACTCTCAGTGTTGGGAGAACAGAGAGAAGAGGTTAGGCTGAGCAGCAATAAGAGCAACATTAAGCACTTCTAGGTGGAAGAAGAGGGTGGTCAAGAAGGATTCTACAGAGAAAAGTAGTAACATCAAGAGGAGAAGGTGGAGGGGTACAGGCCACCAACTAGGAAGCAAAGCTGAGATTAAAATAGCACAGTGCGGTAGCTCATGCCTGTAATCCCAGCACTTTGGGAGGCTGAGGCAGGTGGATTACCTGAGGTCAGGAGTTTGAGACCAGTCTGGCCAGCATGGTGAAACCCCGTCTCTACTAAAAATACAAAAATTAGCCAAGTATGGTGGCAGATGCCTGTAATTCCACTACTTGGGACGCTGAGGCAGGAGAATTGCTTGAACCTCGGAGGTGGAGGTTGCCGTGAGCCGAGATTGTACTACTGCACTCCAGCCTGGGTGACAAGAGTGAAACTCTGTCTCAAAAATAAAAATAAAAATAAAATAGCACAGTAGGGTGACTATCATTAATAATAATTTATTGTATATTTCAAAATAACTTTGTGCTGTTCCCAGCACAAAGAAATGATGCATGTTTAAGGTGATGGGTAGATGGGTACCTTAGTTGCCCTGATTTGATCATTATACATTATATGCATGTATCAAAATATCACAGGCACCCCATAACTATGTACAATTATTATGTATCAATTTTTTTTTTTAATTTAGAGACAGAGTCTCACTGTGTTGCCCAGGCTGGAGTGCAGTGGCACGATCTTGGCTCACTGCAACCTCCACCTCCCAAGTTCAAGTGATTCTTGTGCCTCAGCCTCCTGAGTAGCTGGGATTACAGGTGCGCACCACCACGCCTGAGTAATTTTTCATATTTTCTGTACAGAGAGGATTTCACCATGTTGTCCAGGCTGGTCTCGCACTCCTGGCTCAGGCAATCCGCCTGCCCCTCGGCCTCCCAAAGTGTGTATCAATTTTTTAAAACATGAAAAAGAAGGAAAAGAACATACTTCATACTTTCTGGGTAGCAGACTCATAGAGGGCACCCTCTAATTCTCTAACCATGTGACTGCCCACCACAGGCCACATCATTCTGACTAAGACAAGTTTCACTGACCCTAGGCAGCACAGATTTTTTTGCTTCTTTCACAAGTGCAATGTTTCTGGAAAGTCGGTTCCATTAAACATACACAGGAGACTATTAGTTAAGGTTCTCCAGAGAGACAGAACCAAAAGGAATATAGATAGATAGATAGATAGATAGATAGATAGATAGATAGATAGATGATAGATAGTTGAGAGGGTTTATTACAAGAATTGGCTCACACAATTATGGTGGCTTAGACATCTCACAATAGTCCATCTGCAAGCTGGAGAACCAGAGAAACCAGTAGCATGGCTCAGTCCAAATCAGAAGGCCTGAGAACTGAGGAACCTAAAGGAATAACTCTCAGTCCAAGGCCAAAGGCCCAAAAGCCCTGGGAAGCCACTGGTGCAAGTCCCGGCATCCAAAGGCTGAGGAACCTAGAGTTCTGATGTCCAAGGGCAGGAGAAGTGTATTGCCACACCACAAGAGAGAAAGAGAGAGAATGAGAGAATTTGCCTTTCACCTTTTTGTTCCATCTGGGCCTCTAGCTCATATTAAGGGTGAATCTTCCCCACTCAGTTCACCAACTCACATGCCAATCTCTTACAAAAAAAAATCCCTGTAGACATACCCAGAAAGAATGCTTCATCGGCCATCCAGGCATCCTTCAATCCAGTCAAGTCAACATCTAAAATTAACCATCACAGAGGTGTAGTATTAAATATTTCTTAGTATTTGTCAAGATAAAGAAAACTATAAATAAAAAAAGCTTATTTGACTTGATAATTAAATTTCATTTATATGTAAATGCATGTGTTTTGTCATATAAGCAACTGACATCTGTTAGACGATAGGTTTTGGATTACCTTATCAGCTTGCATCAATTTGAGAAAAAGATTTTGGAATGGCATTCTGATGTATTACCCCAACAAAAAACAAAAAGCATTATTTCAGAAAAACAGAAAACTAAAGTCAAATGGTTAAATCAATAATGCAAAATTCATATATGGACTATCACATAACTATTTAAATGATATTTAAAAAGAATCTGTAATAACATGAAAAAACAAATATGATAATGAATGGAAAAAGTGCAATAAATAGTGTAAAGAGTAGAGATATGGCTTCATTTTAAAAAGCTAAAATTAAAAGATAAATGAGACAATGGATTGGGTTCTTGTTTTTTTTGTTGTTTTTGTTTGTTTGTTTTTGCTCTAATTTCCACTATTTGCTAACCATTCATTACTTTCACAGCTAAAAAATAAGTTTAGGAGAAAGAATATGGCTTAGTTTTGACTTAATTGGTATGTAAAGAAAACAATTTTCATGGGGCTTAGAGTTGAAAAACTTGGCTTTATGGATCTAGAATAAACTGTTTTGACTGAAATAATTTTGTGCCTTGGCTTGTAAATCACCTTTTTTCTCCCTTGTGGTCTGAAACAGATATAAGAAAGATTGGAGAACTGTGTGCCTGGCAATTGCCTTGCTGAAAGGAAGCCCTCAGAAAAAGTTGTTTGATGGTATGCTAAGCCCATTACTACTGGCTCTTTTCTCAAAATAAAACAAAACAAACAAAATTAGAGGTTTAAATTCAACCCTACCAAGGACAGTCTCTAAATATCATCCTTGTTCTTACCAGTAGTATTTGCTCTTGAATGTCATAGGGCTAAACATTGGTAGTGGCATTAATTATATTAAATCTGTGATTAATTTATTTTTAATCAATGGATACAAAATGCTTCTGGAAGGTCATCTATGTCATAACTAATAGGATTGTCTTTGTTTAAGGTGAGAGCTGGCCAAGCCAGAAAGACAAACCAAGCGACTTTGAGTGGGGGCTTTGTGTCACAAGGCATCAGTAGACCTGGAGACTGAGTTCAGGCAATCAATCAATCAATCAATCAGGCCTACAGAATGAAACTCCAACTAAAAACTGTGGACACCAAAGCTCAGCTGATTTCCTGGTGGGTAATACTCCATGCATATTGTCACACATCAATGCCAGCTGGTCAGTGGTAGAGGACAATAAAAGTTTTCACACTTGGAACCTTTCCAGACTGTGTCCTTTTTGTCTCTTCCTTTGGCTAATTTTCATTCACATTATTTCCCTGTGATAAATTGTAACCATAAGTATAATAGCTTTCAGCGACTTCTACGAATCCTTCTAGCAAACTATCAAACGTGAAGATGGTTTTGGAACCTCCCGAACTTTCAGTTAACTTTGGAAGTGGGAGCACTCTTGGGGACTGTGTCCTCAAACTTTGTAGTTTGACTAACTCCAGGCACATAGATAATTTAAATGTGGCCAAATTTGGTCCCCAGGCCATAGTTTGCTAACCCTGTTCTAGCTCATTAAAATAGCCATACAGCATCAATTTACATATAATTTGTTGTGACTCATGTAAAATTCATAATTGCGTGCAAACAAGCAGTAATATTCTACCACTCTGCAATTGTCAAAATGTGCAGATATTGTATATATACAAAGAGTAATTGAACTGCAACATTTTTGTGACAAAGCTGATGCTGAACAATATATATATCATATTTTAATATCATATAATTTATTTTACATATTATATACGTTTTATATATGTGTATATATAATATATATAGTATCTGCACTCCCCTCTTTGCTGCCCATCTCTAATTAGGTTTCTAAAACATGCCTTTGAAGAACTACAGTACTTTGTAAATCAAATTGTTTCCCACAGTGCTATTGTAGTAAGCAAATAATCCGCTCAGCATGTGTTTAGGAGTATTAAGCAACATAATAGGAATCCTGACATGCCAAAAAAATCACAGAAAGCCCTGGATTATTAACAATCTTGAGTGTTCTAGAATTTTCCTAGGAAACAGGAGGAATTTGTACCTTTGATCCATAAACGGAGACTCCAAACAACATCTGCTTTTGACATTTAAACATTAGTCTACATGTCTTGATGGCCAGCAAGTCCCTCCAATCTTGTCAAAGACATTATAGGAAAAAATCATATGGGCAGCAGGCTGCATTCATTTTAATTGTAGTTTTCTTTTGGTGTAGCAAAAGTCAATGTTCTGTTCTTGTCATATTCTTTCTCAATATTAGACATTTTCAAAAAGGTAATGATCTTGTAATTTTATTATAGTTATCAACCATGGGTAATTTATTCCTTCAAATGAATTTTCTATGGCATTAATAAGTCTAAAGTACTGCAAGCTACTACCATTTAATTGCCAAGTTATTCTAGCTGGCATGAGTGACTCTTTCTACGTGACTGACTTACTCTAACTAAAATATCTACTGGACAGATAGCCAATCCCTCCTGTAATATTAGAATATCTGCCCATCCCTTAACCAATTTCCTCCCCTTGGAATATTATGGAGAGGCTGTTTCACATCGGCAATAACATCCACTTGCACTTTAGCTATTGCCTGGCATATGACAAATACTCTCCACTCAGCCATGATGCCCACTCAATTTTCTGACAACTACTATTAAGTTGACTTCAGGGGAGAGGGAAGAACGGGGGAAACTCACACTCGTACGTGATTCTGTTTTAGCTATGAAAACAGGCCCATTCCTTAGAGCTACACAACTTAGATAACAATCGACAGCAGGACTTAAAATTTTACTTGAAAATATTAAAGGGGAATTAAAAGATACAAAAGAAAAAATATAAAATGGAAATTTACATATTTGTCCTAGAGTCGATTAGCCATTGCCTTGCACTGAGATCCCCTCAACCATTTCTCTTTTTTGCCTTTAGTATGTCACAAGTGACCAATGCCATCTTATCTTTCACAGTCATGAATCTTTATCATGTTCTTCTTACCCGGTCAGGGCCCACTACCACCAACCAAGAGAGAGGATGAAGTCCTCTCTTCTCCTAGTTCAAGGCCTTCTTTATTTCTTCCTCCAAAAAACTGACAATGGGTCTACCATTTTCTCTGAGATTTCCCCACCTTCATTCCCAGGGATCCTTTGTTCTCCATAACCTATACAAAGTAAACCCAGTAGTTGACAGTACATTTCCCAAACTTGGGCTCATTCAATTATAAATGGCATCATATGTGAGACATTAACTATCCAGCCTGTGGTAAGCAGCCATGGTCCAGGGCAGTTTCATTTCAGTCTTTCTTTCAGTATGCAGTGAGGAGAAAATTAGACCTACGTGTTCCCTCTGGCCTGGTCCTAGTCTCATGATTTCCTGTGAGGAAATAACTGAATAAAAATGGACTCATCTCTCAGAAACAATTATTTTTGAATTAGTAGAATGATTTTTTTCCCATTAACTCTGTAGTGCCTTCATTCTAGAAAGACATAATGCAATTTATTTGTTAAACAAAATTTAATAACTCAATCACAAACATCTGCTTTCCATTTGGTGTGTCCATAAGAAAAATGGCAAGGTACTTGCTTAAAGCAATATGATTTTAAAAGTTCACCAAAGTACCCAGACTCAGGAAAAAGAGGAGGGTGACTCCAGATTCAAGCACAAATTTCAACTTCTATGCATGCAAAAGCTGCTTACCGCCTTCCCACACGGTTTTCAAGTTTCAACAGTTTCCCTGAGGCACCAGTTGCACTGGTGTGTGATTATGTCCCTGCTGAGCCTCGGTTGGCTGAATTCTCTAGTGGCTTGGTTGTCCAGAAGGTCAGTTAGTGCTACGGAGAATCCAAAGTCCAGAAACCCTGGTTATAGTAAGGAACATGTTTATGTTTTCTATTTCAAATAGTACATACTTCTTTCCTAACAATATTCTATTTAATTTATTCTGCTTAAAAATGCTCATAACACACTTTCACCATAGAGATGGCTGAAAATACAGCCACATTGATATTGTACAGATTAGTAAAACGACATATGTGTAAATGAAGCAGACATATTATTAAGTGGAAACTATTGAAAATTAAGCACTATTATATTTGGAGAGCAATTATGGTAGTGTAGACTATGTAAGGCCCTCAATGTGGTCCAGTTTGTCTATGAAAGAGCTTCTTGGACCATAATATGTCATTTTTTTAGTCCTTATAAAGAAACATTGTCAAGACCAACACCATAAAATATAATTTTTTAAAAAGCACTTTTGGGGGTTTATAGATTAGTTTTCTCTTTTGTAATTCACTTAGGTCTACAACTTTTATTACTTAAAATTTTTCTTTTTTGAGACAGGGTCTCACTCCTTTGCCCAGGCTGGAGTGCAATGGTATGATCACAGCTCACTGCAGCCTCAACTTTCAAGATTGAGGTGATTCTCCCACCTCAGCCTGCCAGGTAGTTGGGACTACAGGTGTGTGCCACCATGCCTGGCTAATTTTCTGTATTTTTTGTAGAGATGGGGTTTTGCCATACTGTCCAGGCTGGGCTTGAACTCCTGGGCTCAAAGTGCTGGGATTACAGGCATAAGCCACCCTGTCTGGCCTAATTTTTTTAATTTTGCAATTTTTTTCACATTCTTAAGACGATGCTTAGATTTTAATTTTTTAAATAATAAAAGCATTTGCATCTATAAATTGGCCTCTAAACATAGGAACAGTTTCATGTGTTTTATTATCATTAATGTTCTGATGATCCGTAATTTCCAGTTTAATCTTCTTTTTTTCTGACCCAATAGTTATTTAAAAGAGTGTTTTTTTATTTTAAAGTGGTAAATTTAGTGCATTTTGAGATCTGAAAATGTAGCTGATATAAATTATGCCTTCTACAATATTTTGTTTTTGGCTTACAATATAATTTTTTTGGAAACCTTCGTGTCAGTGTGAAAAAGATAATTATTCACTGTTTACATGGTACATATATGATTTTTAAATAACATACCATGTATTACTCATGCTCAATGGGCTCAACACAGATTTGAATTGGTAGAGGAATGAAGAATTAATCAGTGAATTGAAGAAATGAATCGATTGAGATTACCCAGTCTAAGGAATGAAAAAGAGAGAGAGAGAAGGAAGTAAAATGAATAGATCCTGAGATACCTATGGACACCATCAAACATACCAACTTACACTTAATGAGAGTCTTTAAAAGATAGAAAAAAAGAAATACAAAAAATAACAAAAACCTAACCAAATTTGTTGAAAAACGTTAATCTACACACCCAAGAAGTGCAATAAAATCCAAGTAGAATAAGCTCAAAGAGATCTAAACCTAGACACATCATAGGCAAATTGTCAAAAGACAAAGAGAGAAACTAGAAAGCAGCAAGGGAAAAAGTGACTCATCAAGTACAAGGAATGCTCAATATAATGTACAGTTTACTTCTCATCAGAAACCATGGATGCCAGAAGGCAGTGGGATGACAGATTCAAGATGCTGAAAGACAGACTGTCAAACAAGAATTCCAGTGGCTCACGCCTGTAATCCCAGCAGTTAGGGAGGCCAAGGTGGGGTGGATCACTAGAGGTCAGGAGTTCAAGGCCAGCCTGGCCAACATGGTGAAACCCCATCTCTAATTAGCTGGGCATGGTTGCAGGTACCTGTAATCCCAGCTACCCGAGAGGCTGACGCACAAGAATCACTTGAACCTGGGAGGTAGAGGTTGCAGTGAGCCGAGATCGCACCACTGCACTCCAGCACCACTGCACTCCAACCTGCATGATAGTGCAAGACTCCATTTCAAAAAAAAAAAAAAAAAAAGACTGTTGACTAAGAATTCTATGTCCAGCAAAACTATTCTTTAAAAATGAGGGCCAGGCATGGTGGCTCATGCCTGTAATCCCAGCACTTTGGGAGGCTGAGGTGGGTGGATCATGAGGTCAAGAGATTGAAACCATCCTGGCCAACATGGTGAAACTCTGTCTCTACTAAAAATACAAAAATTACCTAGGCATGATGGTGCATGCCTGTAGTCCCAGCTACTCAGAGACTGAGGCAGGAGAATCGCTTGAACCTGGGAGATGGAGCTTGCAGTGAGCCAAGATCGTGCCACTGCACTCCAGCCTGGTGACAGAGTGAGACTCCATCTCAAAAAAAGAGGAATATTTCTATATACAAAAAGGGAAAACAGAATGAAAAGGATGAAATTAACTTGCTCAATGGCTATATGGCTGTTTTTCTCCAAGTTACTCCATCACTGGTATTAACTTATGTAAGACACACTTTCAGACTTTTTGTTTTCTTAAGACATTTAGCTCTCTGTGGTAGATACGAAGATTCCTTGCACAGATGCCTCTTCAAGGACTTGATGCCCGGCAATGGGCAGGCAGTCAGCAGATGTCTTTAGTGATGAGCTTTTTCCAGAGAACTGCTTTGCCCAAAACCTTCCTCTTCCTATGGCTGTGTGCATCTGATGACTATGTGAGGGTGTAATAAAGTCTTGGCCACTTGATACTATTCTCTCAACATTCTGTGCCAGATCAGATGAGGCTTTTCGAATCTGCATAGCAGCTCTACTTCTCCTTTCACCCAGTCCCACATCCTTCCCTTCCCTTTCTCTTCTTTCTTTCTTTTTCTTTCTTTCTGCCTTTCTTTCTTCTTTCTTTCTCTTTCTTTCTTTCCTTTCTTTCTTTCTCTTTTTCTTTCTTTCTTTCTCTCTCTGTCTTCTTTCCTTCTTTCTTTCTTTCTCTTCTTTTTTTTTTTTTTTGACACCGTCTTGCTCTGTCACCCAAGATGAAGTGCAGTGGCACAATCTCAGTTCACTGCAACCTCTGCCTCCCAGGTTCAAGTGATCCTCCTACCTCAGGCTGTCAAATAGCTGGGACTACAGGTGCCCACTACCACACATGGCTAATTTTTGTTGTTGTTTTTTTTTTTGTAGAGACAGGGTTTCATCATGTTGCCCAGGCTGGTCTCGAACTCCTGGACTCAGGCAATCAGCCCACCTTGGCTTCCCAAAGTGCTGGGATTACAGGTGTGAGCCACCACACCTGGCCCCTTCCCTTACTTTTCGTAAGTGTTGATTCCTAATAAAACATCTAGCTTCCAAAGCTCTGCCTTGCTCTTTGCTTCTAGAGAACTAAACCTGTAACACAATCGTTGTCTTTTACCTTCAGGCACAAGGGAAAGACAGAAGGCCAATAATCTTGTTCTGTTCAACAAAGATAATTTATAAGTATTTATGTCTTCTAGAAAACAGGGATGTCAATTTAAGTTTTTATTACCAGGGGAACACATTATTATTATAAACACCAGTTTACAACCTGTTAAGGACTAGGAATTGCTTTCACAGGCCATAGCAACAATCTCTGATCTCCAGATGTCTAACAGGGAGTGTAGCCAACCAGAGTCAGCAACCGACTGCCCAGCCCAGCCTCTTGTTTTATAAATACAGCTTTATTGGAACACAGCTATCCACATTGGTACACATATCGTCTATGTCTGCTTTCACACTACAACACCAGAGCTGAGTAGTCTCAGTAGAGACCATACAGCCTGCAAGCCAAAAATATTTACTATCTGATCTTTTAAGAAAAAAGTTGCATTACGTCTTTCTAGAATGAGGGCACTGCAGAGTTAAAGGGAAAAAATATCTACTAATTCAAAAATAATTTATTCATTAATTTCTTCGACTAATAGTTACTACAGGTAAATCACAGCTTGACATTTGGCACAAGACTTTTGAAATGTTTGAAAATAATACACATAATTGTTTTTAACAGTTTTTCTGTACCTACTAGTAGTGACTGAGCTTTTAGTCTGGGCAAAGCAGATTGCCGTATACCATTCTCAAGAGTGTGTGTGCTTTCCATGAAACAGGGTTAGAAAATATGTGAAGTCGTTGATTTGATGTGTGACCACGCTGCTTCAGTCCTATGTCACATCTCTCTGGCATTGTTATCTTTGGATCTTTGGGAAAGTGCTAATCCACCATGTATAATGATCATACTTTTTCTTTTCCTTTCTTTTCCCTTTTTTTTTTTTTTTTTTTTTGAGACAGAGTATCGCTCTGTCACCCAGGCTGGAGTGCAGTGGTGCAATCCCAGCTCACCACAACCTCCGCCTCCCCAGATCAAGCAATTCTCCTGCCTCGGCCTCCCAAGTAGCTGGAGCCACCGGCGCCCACCACCACACCTGGGTAATTTTTGTATTTTTAGTAGAGACAGGATTTTACCATGTTGGCCAGGCTGATCTTGAACACCTGACCTCAAGTGATCCACCCACCTCAGCCTCCCACAGTGCTGGGATTACAGGCATAAGTCACCACACCCAGCCAATGATCATACTTTTTCATGTTATACTTTCTTTTCCCAAAACCTATTTATATACCAGTAAATCAAACTGTGCTACGACAGTGCTTTTACATTTGATTCTGATTCCACATAATAATTTCCCATTTGAAACAACAATTATTTTGTCAAGAAGAAACAGCTGCAAACACAGCAATTCCTCTGAACTACCATTAACTGAATGTTCCCTGCTGTCAAGCCAGATGCTTAGCAGTGAGTACTGAGCTTTCTCTTTAAACGTGCAGGAAGCAGGGAGATGAGTTGGCTGGCTGCACGGCCCTGTGGTGGGAGTCCTGGGCCCAGCCCCTCTGCTGTGCACTGCAGAACTAGAGACAGAATGCCCTTCTCATCACTCCCTGCCTTTGACCCTATTCTTCCTGGACCTCCTGCCCCAACTTCTTCAGTAAGTTCTCTGAAGCCAGTTGCATCATTTGAGTTCTATTGTCCATATCTAGTATTCCAAAAAATTGTACTGTTATAAAAATTTAACAGGGTCAAAATTATTAATGCCTGTGTGTTCACAGCTTCTTTCCCTCTCCCTTCAAGCTAAGTGAAATTATGGAGTTGCTCATCCTCTAGGTATTTTTCCATTTACCTTTCTCATGGGCCTTATTAGAGAGACAGGGGCGGGGGAAGAAAGTCTTGAGCAGCCAACACTGGGTTGTGGTGGCAGTTTTAGGTTAGTAGTTGACAGTGAGGAGAGGGACTTTTCAGGAGTAACTACATCCATATAAAAAATAATTGAGAATGCAGAGGTAGTAGACAGAGGATTTTTCAATATGTTAGCTGTGCCTGCAGAAAATAATGAGATTTATGAAGAGAAAAATAACAGGTAAATGTTTTGAGCTAGGGGAGGAAGGGGATGGAGAGATGAGTAGGAGTGCGAGGATGTTAATGCTTTTATCTTTCAAAGTAAGGAGTCACTGATGATACATACAATCAAAACGTGGCTTTATAAAAAGTGCAACAATGCAGTCTTTTCATATTTTGGAGTATTTAGAATTCTTCAGGAAATAATGTATCTTGTGGTGATAGAGGAATATTTATTTGAAGTTCAACCATTCCTTCAATTTCTCTTCTATTAAATTCAAGTAAGTTTAATTTTAAGATGTTTATATAAATGGCATGACCCCATGCTTATAAAGGTATTCTTTCTATCTGTATGTATGCTTAGAAGAATGTGTATATATACACACAGTATAAAGCTAATGTATATTATTCTAAAGCTAATCATGGTCATTTCTGGGTGGTAGATTTGGGGTGATTTTCAAACTTTTATTTTTTGTGCAGTTCTGTTGTTTGAATTCCTGTAAGTCATTCAATAAACTAATTTTTCTTTTAAAAATGTGAAAAATATGCCAATATAATAATAGTGGTTTGTTTGAGATGGTGTGAATACGGATGATAATGACGATGATATTGATGATTTTTGAGACAGGGTCTCACTATGTTGCCCAGGCTGGAGTGCAGTGGCTAATCACAAGCTTTACCATGGCACACTACAGCCTGAAATTCCTTGGCTCAAGTGAGCCTCCTGCCTCTTCTTCCTGAATAGCTGGGACTACAGGCACATGGCAATTATTATTTTTCTTTGTGCTTTTCTGTATTTTCTAACTTTCTAACAACAAAAATTATAAAATAAAGTAATACAAATATACAACATCGCTATTATGCTTTCCATTTTAATATTTTTTATTCCATGGCAGCTTTATGAAGATATTAATAGTAAAGCATGTGTTTTCATAGGATGTTTCAACCAAAACTCTTTTTTTACAGACATGCATAAAAAGTACCATGGACCAAGATAAATCATTATTTGTCTAAAGAGTAGCATAGGCAGACTTAAATAGCAGCAATAATTCCTGTGTCTAAGAAAAAAACTCCAAGGAGGGCACACTTGGTCTAGTTAGGGCCAAGTTAGGGGATTTCAGAACACCCATGAAAATTACCAGCAATCAAAGAAAGGATGAACAGTAAATGACTAACAGAATCAAATATCTAATGTGTAATATGTACAAGTAACCATTTTCAAGCCTCAGGACTCTATTCTATAAAATAGACATAATGATTTCTTTCTAGATTAAGTAACATTAGGAGGTTGAGAGCATGCTGCATGGTTAAATTCAGGTTCTCAAGATAGGTGTGTTATTATTCAAGAACAGTACTCTTATGAGCAGTAGACACTTCGAGATCTTTATCAAACATGGTTCAGGATCTACTGTCTTCCATGAATTAACATTCTGTATTGTCAATATATTATTTCCAAAACATAATGTAAATGTATGCAAAAGGAAATATAAATACATAAATAGAAAAAAACCCTCAGTTTTCTTTATATTCTCCTCTACTCTTTTCTTTCTTTACTCATTAAAAAATCTTTCTCAGGCCAGGCATGGCGGCTCACGCCTGTAATCCCAGGACTTTGGGAGGCCAAGGCGGGCAGATCACAAGGTCAGGAGTTCGAGACCAGCCTGGCCAACGTGGTGAAACCCTGTCTCTGCTACGGATAAAAAAAAATTAGCCGGGCATGGTGGTGCACGCCTGTAATCCCAGCTACTCAGGAGGCTGAGGCAAGAGAATCGCTTGAACCCAGGAGGCAGAGGTTGCAGTGAGCTGAGATCATGGCATTGCACTCCAGCCTGGGTGACAGGGCAAGACTCCATCTCAAAAAATAAATAAATAAATAAATAAAAATCTTTCTCTTTTCTCATTTTTCCATTATTTTTTCCTTGCAGATTCATTTATTTCTAGCTTTTTTTTTTCTTTTTTTTTTTAGATGGAGTCTTGCTCTGTCACCCAGGCTGGAGTGTAATGGCATGATCTCCACTCACCACAACCTCCACTTTCTGGGTTCGAGTGATTCTCCTGCCTCAGCTTCCCGAGTAGCTGGGATTACAGGCATGTGCCACCACACCTGCCTAATTTTTTTAGTAGAGAGGGGTTTCCCCATGTTGGCCAGGCTGGTTTCAAACTCCTGACCTTCGTGATCCACCCTCTTTGGCCTCCCAAAGTGCTGGTATTACAGGCATGAGCCATCGTGCCCGGCCTTATTTCTAGCTCTTTTTAACCAGTATCTTTCTCTTAAGTAAATGTGCACTTTTTTCTGATTTTCTTGTAAATATTCATCTCTGTAGAAACCTCACTAAAATTAAACATAATTAGTTTAAATGCAACCTCTGTGTAACATTATTTGCTAGAGTGAGAGATTCCTGGAGAACCATCCACTCCAATACTGTCTAGATGGAAAACTGACTCTCAGATTGGCTTTCTACCCTCCACTCCTCACAGACAATCTACAAGCGGTGCTGTGGCTTCTGTCTCCCTCCCCTCTCTCATAGCCTCCCCCTTACACACCCAGTACCACTGCCCTCCTTCAGTGAACTGCCGTTCTTGCAAATGTGCTCTCCTCTTGTCCAGTCTCTGTGCTCTCTCACAGCTGCAAGATGAAGTTTTTCAAAAGCTAATCTGGCCTTTTTGCAGCCTTGTTTTAAAATCCTTGAATAGCTCTCCATTATCTACAGGGTAAAGTCCAAGCAACTGGTACAATAAGTCCTTTATTATGGGACACCTATCTATTTCTCTAATCCCCATTAGTCTTGAAATCACCCTCTCATCCCCTATATTCAGCAATTTCAGTCCCCCTATAACACTCTGGCACTGTGCAATTAACAGATCTAGGTCTTTGCTTGTACTTTTCCCCCTGCCAACCACCAACCAATTCCTATTTTAAGTTTAGTTTTAGGCTGGGCATGGTGGCTTACGCCTGTAATCCCAGCCCTTTGGGAGCCCAAGGCAGGCAGATCACCTCAGGGCCAGGAGTTGGAGACCAGGCTGGCCAACATGGTTAAACCCCGTCTCTACTAAAAATACAAAAATTAGCCAGGTGTGGTGGCACACACCTGTAATCCCAGCTACTTGGGAGATTGAGGCAGGACAATCACTTGAACCCAGGAGGTGGAGGTTGCAGTGAGCCAAGATCGTGCCACTGCACTCCAGCCTGGGTGACAAAGTAAGACCGTTTCTCAAAAAAAAAAAAAAAAGATAGTTTCAAACGAATGTATGAAGGATGTTTCATCTCACCAGAAGTAAGGGAAGTAGAAACTAAAACAATACATTTTCCACTATCTGACCATCAAAATGTTCAA
Organism: Pan troglodytes; assembly: GCF_028858775.2. Classification (NCBI taxonomy): domain Eukaryota; kingdom Metazoa; phylum Chordata; class Mammalia; order Primates; family Hominidae; genus Pan; species Pan troglodytes. Next base: position 37,723,727 of record NC_072402.2, read on the forward strand.
CAATTGACAACATTCTCACCGGGTAAAAGTGTAGAGAAACAGGCACTCTTCTACCAAATTGGTGGAAGTACATATCGCTACATGGGTTTTGGAGGACAGTGTGACAGCATTTATAATAATTTTAATTTAATAATTCCACTCAGGTATATAGTCTACAGACATACACATGTACATAAATATGTCTGTAGGTGTTCATTTCAGTATTTATAATAGTGCAAATTTGGGAGAAAATTCTAAATTTTTATCCATAGGGAATTGGCTAAAAAAAAAAAATGATATTTCTAACTCCTGGATTTTGATATAGAAGAACTGTAATGAGAGAATCCCTATGATAAACTGTTAAGTGAAATAAAAAACTGAAAACAGTATTTATTTTATGGTTTGTATATAATTAATATGAATATATATACATAAATACACAAAGGCATATATATATGAACACAGGTAGATATACAGAAAAAGTTCTGCACACATACAAAGTGTTAAAAGTACTACCTCGAAGTAGAAGAATAACGGGAGCAGGGTAAAGAAAGACTTCTACTATTTATATACTTCTGTATTTCAATATTTTACATAATTAAGATGCATTCATACATAACTGGTTAAGAAAATATGTACACCTTTATTATTATTATTATTATTATTATTATTATTATTATTATTATGTTTGAGACAGAGTCTCGCTCTGTCACCCAGGCTGGAGTGCAATGGTGTGATCCCAGCTCACTGCAATCTCCGCCTCCTGGGTTCAAGTGATTCTCCTGCCTCAGCCTCCTGAGTAGCTGGGATTACAGGCATGCACCACCACACCCAGCTAATTTTTGTATTTTTAGTAGAGACAGGGTTTCACCACGTTGGCCAGGCTGGTCTCGAACTCCTGACCTCAAGTGATCTGCCTGCCTCAGCCTCCCAAAGTGCAGGGGTTACAGGCTATACACAACTTTTTAAAGTTTTGAGCAAGGTTTAGCCCAATCAGAAGTGAGAAAAGGGTGTTGTAGGAAGCGGGAACAGAATGAATAAAGGAGACAAAAGAACAAAGCTCCAGCATTTTCTCCTCTGCAGACCTTCCTCCCCATGCTCGTCCATTCGTCCATTCCTCCATTCACTGCTACTGCCCTGGGCCCCACCAAATCCTGTAGGTACTCCTAACGCAGAAGCTATAACAATTAATGGCACTTATCTATTTACAAATATGACTCCTCCAACCAGACTGTAAGCTACTTGTAACCCTAGCTCCTAGGACACTGCCATGGAAAGAAAAGGCAGGCATCCCGGAAATTGATAAATGAGCAAATAAATTAATGGATGTATAGTAGATGGATGGATATAGAGTCTTCATTAGAAAAGTTTGGTTGTTAAAGTGCAAAATAATTCCAATATACAGCACTTTTCCCCCCTTGTGTTGGGGGTAACGATAAATAGCACAGTTTTCAATGACTTGGGGGTCAAAAATATTCTGGGCTAACACCAGCCTAAACCTCTGTAATATTTAGTCACATGAATTCAAAAGGAGCAACACTCTGATGAAGACTCAAATATGACATTAAACACAAGCACTGATGACATACTAAAACAAAGTGTGGACTTGTGAATTCATGTAGCCTTTAGTGTGCTTTTTACATCATTTATTGCTGCTTCCACCACTCCATTATATGGAGAACGACTCTCTAAATTGCACTTACATGTTCTCAAAGCTATACTGAAATTGTAGTACAAATGCTTTAATATTAAACATCTGAAATTTTATTTTCTGAAAGTGTTTTTTGCTCACTTAATTAGTTTAACCAATGAGGCTAATTACCACTTGGTTTTCATTATAATTTCGATAATTATTGTCCTGAAGTTTTCCTCCCAGGCACATAGTATGTGCTGGTTTCATTATTCATTTCCTAATACCCCTTGAGATAAATTTACAAATGATTTACATCTGGAAATCCTTTATGTACTTTTTAACAAGTGATAGTTTTTTAACCCCTAAACCTCAAGAAAACCACCTCAGAAAGATCTTTACTGGCTACACGCTGTGCTTCTCTAAGAGCTATTGTCACCACAATAGGGTAAGTATTTCACATGCTATTAAGTGAAAAAACAGACATAGGATTTGTATGTTAAAATAGTCCCACCTCTCTTCTAATTGTGAAAACTTTGTTGTGTGGGAAGATGGTATTTTAAGGAGTTATGTTGTAGTCAAGATGAGTCAGCATGTTTTGGTTGTTACCATTTATGGGGCAACTGTGAGTCCAGGCAGTGGCTTGTCGCCTCGCTTGGTGCTTTCTCTGGGAGTATTCAGGCAACTGGGAAGACTAAATTCAAATACTACTTTGTTCACAAGAGAATTACCTCCATTTGAAAGCTGTTCACTGATTTTGAATGTTAGGTATTTGTGTTAGGAGTGATTTTGGGGAAATTTCCCCCTAGTGTGAGCTCCAGGGTGGACACGGGGGGTGGAATGGGTTAGGAACAGTTTGGTCAGCTCAAGGGCCAGTCTCAAAGGGGCTCAGGACCCAACTATATTGTGTATGTATACAAATTCTTTGTAAAGATTTTAATTTTGTTGGCCCTTTGGAGAAAGGGGAGGCCGGAAAAAGTGTTTTCACTCTAGGCAGTAGGAACTGGCTCTTGGCAACACTGTGCAGTTCAAGTCTTTCTTCTTCAGTAAGGTCTATCCCAATTATACTCCATCTTCATTACTTGATGATGCACAACAGTGCATCATCCTAAATTTGAGACATGGGTGAAGGTGATAGCTTTGAATAAGAGGGAAGAAAGGAAAGATGAGTAAAAATATAGGTGACTTTGTTGTAGTCAAGATGAGTCAGCATGTTTTGGTTGTTACCATTTATGGGGCAACTGTGAGTCCAGGCAGTGGCTTGTCGCCTCGCTTGGTGCTTTCTCTGGGAGTATTCAGGCAACTGGGAAGACTAAATTCACCTATATTTTTACTCATCTTTCCTTTCTTCCCTCTTATTCAAAGCTATCACCTTCACCCATGTCTCAATTTTAGGAGGAAAGGTAGAAAGAGGGAGACTAGTTACAGGGCAGTGCAGTCATCCAGGTCAGGAGTTGGCAAACTATGGCCTGCTGGCCAAATCTGGCCCAATGCCTGTTTTTGTAAATCAAGATTTACTGGAACACAGCCACACCTATTCATTTAAGTACTGTCTGTGGCTGCTTCAGGCCTGCAAGAACAGAGTTGAGTGGTTGCAACAGAGACTCTATAGTCTGCAAAGCCTAAAATATTTACTACCTGGCCCTTTACAGATAAAACTTGCTCATCCAGATGAGTAACCCAGGTGAGAGAGGATGGCAAATTGTATTTGATTAGCAGTGGCAGTGGGGCGAGGAGTGATCAAATTCCAGACAAATGTTGTAAGTAAGGTCTACTGGATTTGCTAATGGATTGGACATGAAACACAAAGGAAGGAGAAGACACAAGAATGACTGAGGTTTTGGCCTGAGCAACTGGGAAGAATAGATTTTGTCATTTGCTACCATGGGAAAAGGCTGTGGAAAAAAGTTGGTTGAGGTAGTAGATAATAAAGTGTTTAGTTTTGTAAATGTTTGGGCATAAATTTGAGATGCCTGTTTAGACACTTACATGGAGATATCAAATAGGTAGCTGGATATATAAGAGAAGATTTCAAGGGAGGTGTCAGGGCTAGAAATATCAATTTGAAAGTTGTCAGTTTATAGATGTTATTTAAAACCATGTGATGGAATGAGATAATTTAGTAATGGACTGCAATGACAGAAGAAGACTGAAGACTGAGCCTGAGGTACTTGGGAATTCAGATGTTGGGGATATAAGGAGGAACTAGGAAAGGAGACCAAGTAAGTAAGTGAGTCAGGTGAAAAACCAAGAGAGAGTGGTGAGCCAGATGCCAAGTGAAGAAAGCGTCAAAGAGGAAAGAGTGGTGAACTCTCTAAGTTGATCAGGGGGCTTATGGGTACAATAAAGATTTCATGGCCACTCTCAGGAGGATGGAGAAGGGGAAAGGCTAACACAGTCCTTGAAGTGGTCTTGGGACAGTGAGTCAGGCAATGCCAATGAAAGGTTGGGTAACCAAAGTGAGGTGAAGGGAGGTGACAGGTTTCAGGTGGGCATATCGCTTTGTCCTGCCAAAAGTGGTACAAGCAGAGGAAGACCAGAGTGTGACCTTTTTCTCCAACTAAGGACAATACTCTGTTTTCATATATATTGGGGCTTATTTCCAGGCTTTCTGGTTTACTTTACTCATATTTTTCTTTTCGTATTCTAGAACTATATTATTTTGGTTACTGTAACTATAAAATGTTTCAATATTTGGTAGAGCTAGACTCCCCTCACTACTCTTTCTTCTTCAGAGCAATGACCTCTTAATTTTAAAGATACTTTTAACATAATTAACGTGTATTCTTAGCAGCTATGTAATTATTTCATTTGACTTTCACAGTAATTCTGGATGATAGGTATTATTACAATTCTTATGATGAAAAAACTGAACCTCAAAAAAGTTAAAAATTGTGTTCAGGCTGGGCATAGTGGCTCACGCTTGTTATCCCAGCACTTTGGGGTACTGAGGCAGGCAGATTGCTTGAGCCCAGAAGTTCAAGACCAGCCTGGGCAATATGGTGAAACCCCGGCTCTACAAAAAATACAAAAATTAGCCAGGAGCGGTGGTGCACGCCTGTAGTCCCAGCTATTAGGGATGCTGAGGTGGGAGGATCACTTGAGCCTCACTCAAGGCTGCAGTAAGCTTTGAGTGTGTCACTGTGCTTCAGCCTGGGTGACAGAGTGAGACCCTGTCTCAAAAACCAACAAAAAAATTTGTTTTCAGTCACCCTTCTAGTAAATGGCACATCTAACATTTCAACTAAAATCTGACTCCAAAGTCTACATGTTATAGTGATCTTCATAACTCAATTAGACGTCCCTTATTCCACTTCAGCATCTGTCATATTAGAAGTCTAGGGTTAGGAAATGTTTACAAAGGATATTATAAAGGACATGGGGTTCATGAACCCAAGAATAGTAAGGTATATTGTTCTGATAGTGTGAGTGAGAAGGAGCTGAGGGACATAATAAGTTCAAGTATGTCCAGCAGAATATAAACTCCATGACGGTAAGATGTTGCCTGTCTTATTTACAATACTATCCCTGGTATCTCTACTAGAGCTCCACACATTTTTGGCATTCAGTAAATATTTGGAACAGAGAAAATTATGAGGTCTTATCCCTGTTATCCAGGAATTTATCATCTAGATGGGAGGCAAGATACAGACACCTACAAATTTAATTTATAATACAAGATACAAATTTTTGTTCAAGGAACAAGAGAAAAATAGAATATGGTAATGTTATACATAAAAACATTAACTTGATAATTTACTGATATAGATAAAAAAATGGTCCTTTGGGAGTTTTGTGTGTGTGTGTGTGTGTGTGTGTTTTTTTTTTTTTTTTGGAGACAAAGTCTCACTTTGTCACCAGGCTGGAGTGCAGTGGTGCAATCTCGGCTCACAGCAACCTCTGCCTCCCGGGTTCAAGTGATTCTCCTGCCTCAGCTTCTGGAGTAACAGGGACTACAGGCGCACGCACTACGCCCAGCTAATTTTTGTACTATTAGTAGAGACAGGGTTTCATCATTTTGGCCAGGATGGTCTCGCTCTCTTGACCTCGTGATCCGCCCGCCTCGGCCTCCCAAAGTGCTGGGATTACAGGCTTGAGCCACTGCGCACGGCCCCTTTGGGAGTTTTATGGAGGTGATGATTACTTCTGTTTGGGAAAATCATGGAAGATTGAATGGGGAAGTTGGGATTTGATCCAGGTATGAGAGGTCAGTAGGTTGGTATAAGTAGAGACATAGATCAATTGTATTTTAGCCAGGGTGAATGGCATACAACAAAGCATGAGGGTTAGGAAGGCCCAATGTATTCTGGAGAAAGTTACTAAATCAAAGTATTTTTTATCTTCAAGGGACTAAAAGGTTTGGAAAAAATGTTTAGTGTAGATAATTAAGAAGGTAGATTGGAGGCAAGATCAGCAATGATTCGCTTTGTGTGTAGTAGCTTATATATCCAATTTATCAAATATTATTAAGCTCCTACACTGTGCCCAGTGGGTAAGTTTCACCTTCATTTCATGTTTCACTTGACTTCTATAGTATTTGTTACTATTGATCTCTCTCCTTCTCTCTTGAACACTACCCTGGTAACTCCGTTGGTCTTGCTCTCCTTATTCTCCTCTTCCCTGCTGACAAGTTGGTTGTAGCTCCTTTCCTCGTCCCTCTGCCGACTCCTTAAGCCTCTTCTCTCTTTATTCTATCCTTCTTTGTGGTTGATCTCATCAGCGTGGATGACCTCACATTTTTTGCCAATGATTTCCAAATTTCTATCCCTATCTCAGACTTCAGTTCTGATCCTCAGATTATTATATCCTGCTGCCTCGGGGACATTTTATCTGAATGTCCCAATGGTGCCTCTAACTTAACATAATTAAAGTTTAACTCTTTCTCTCACCAACCTTTCTCTGCTTTGTGAATAACCTACTCTAGTTAAGGGTCACTCTCTGTTCTGTTTCCCAAGTCAGAGGCAGGTGATTTATTCTCTGTGACTTCTTCACTCTCACCTTGGAATTGGTCATTAAATCCTATAACCTCCATATCCTATATATCTCACTAGTCTGACATCTTTTTTTTTAATCCTCATTACCACTGCCTTAATTCAAGATCTTATTTTCTCAGATCTGGATATCATATTCCTCATTCTGGTTTCTCTGCTTCAAGTCTAACTTTTCCAAGTCACCTATAGTTTCAAATATCTTTTAAAAATAAATTCTGAGGCCCATCTCTGTGGCTCATGCCTGTAATCCCAGCACTTTGGGAGGCCAAGACAAGAGAATCACTTGAGCCCAGGAGTTCAAAACCAGCCTGGGCAACATAACAAGACCTCATCTCTACAAAATTAAAAAAAAAATTAGCCAGGCATAGTGGCTCATGCCTGTGGTCCCAGCTACTCAGCTACTCAGGAGGCTGAGGTGGGAGGATTGCTTGAGCCCCAGAGGTCAAGACCACAGTGAGCCATGATTGCACCACTGCATGGTAGCCTGGGTGACAGTGAGACCCTGTCGCACCTAAAAAAAGAGAACCCTAATCATATTATCCTCTTTTTTAAAGTCTTTGCTGACTCTCCATCCTCTGTGGCCGTGGTTTTCAAAATTTTTAAACCTAATATACTCTTTTTTTATTTGAAATGTTAAATTTGAATTCTCTTCAATGGGCATCTAACAAAGTGGAGACAAATAATAAATCTATATTCATTTTAAAATCATTTAAAGTGTATTGGTTTCTATTATATAACAGTTACTGTACTGAACACAGTGGATATAAACAAAAATAGCAACTGCTAAATATTTACTGATTACCCTTTGCCAAGTACCATTCTAAGTTTCTTTGGCATGCATCAACCCATTTAATCTTTACAATCCTGCAAACATGAATAAGGCATGGTTCCTTCTCTTAAGGAAATTTCATTGTGTGTGTGTGCTTGGGTGTGTGTATGTGTGTGTATTTTACCCTGAAGATTAACATTTTATTTCACTGATGGCTCCTCTAAGGAATCATCAAATCTTTGTTGGCCATTGATCTAAGCTGGCTAGCAAGTTCCCAGGAGCCTCACCAAACGGATTAGTCTGTATCCTGGGAGCTTGGAGCCAATGTTAATCATCCCAAGGGCAATTAAGGCAAGAGGCCCAGCAAAGTCATCTTAGTTACAAAATAAGAAGATAGCATTAGTCTCTATACCTCAACCTCTGCCTTGCCAAGAGAGCATTCTCAACTCCTTTTCTGCAAAACACTGCTTGTCAGTCAGACTTGTCTAATATCTTAGCAACACAGACAAAACCCAAAGAAAGCCAAGCATTGCAGTTTTGTTGTTCATGATTTGGTTGGTACCATGATTTAGTAAATTACTTTTTCTGAGGGTTCTTTTTTGGCTTGTTTAAAGCCAAGGACCAAATGTAGCAATAAAAATCTAAATTACCTTGGCTGTTTGCTGAAATGCTCAATATTCCAATCTTTGTGCTTTGCTGTAGTGCCAGGAAGAAGAGAAAAAACAGGCGACAATGATACTGCATTACTGATTCACTCTACTCATTAGATTATATTGAAATGTTATGACTTGCTGGGCTCAGAGAGTTATTCAGTTTTTGCCTCCAGCCATTTCAAAATAATTTTTTGTTCCTACATAGCACACTACAACATTATTTGGAGTAAGACTTTCTAATTGGAAATAACAATTTTTAGATAGCAAATTAAGCCCTTTACCAAATAATGTTAAATTATCATCAAGATTACATTTTCATGAATAATTAATCAATACCACTTCAGCTGTTTAGCTATTTAGTATTGTTGAACTAATAGCAATTGTTAGGTTTAATTGTATTCTCTTGAGTTCAACAGCAAAAATAAAATCAGGTCATACATTTGCACTATCTTGTCAGACAAAAAAAAAATTCACTGAATAAAAATGACCCAGAAGGCATGTTTTTGGTAAGCCTATTCCAAAATGTTATAGTTATGTTAGCACTTGCTACTTCAATTTTGGTAGAAGTCTTTTACTTTAATCAAGGTAAAACATAGGCTTTCTTCAATATAGCTTTTGTGTTGTAATTCCAGAGATTTTTCTATATTAATTTTTAACCGAGTGCAGGATCAGTATAACAGAAACACTTTTTGGTTCAATTATTTATTTGGTCCCTCTATTTATAGAGGGTAAAAACAATGGACTATTCTTACTGATTTGCCTAGGATTTCAAACATATGAAGACAGCACGTACTCATATCTACTTCAGTGAAGTAAAAATATTACAGTTCATCATGGATATGATAAAAACAATAAATGGCCTAGTTTAATAGGATCCTATCACCATCTCGTGCCTCTTCAGCAATGTCTTAAAATGATTTTTACCATAATTAAAGTACTTGAAATCACTTGTTCTCTCATAAAAATCAGATTATACTTTTATAATCTGATTTAAAAGTCAGATTATATTTTTAGTAGAATTTTATTCTAATGAGTGTAGGCCCTTTCTATTAACCTTAACAGTCAAGAAACATGAAACAATGGGAGAATATATCATTTGAGACTTCAAACTAACTGTTCATGCTGATATGACAGGAATGACTGCTTGAGGACAATTTTATCATATCAATTGCAATTTTTACATAGGAGAAAAATGAAATATATTAAATAGCTATTGTCATTTCTGCCTTTACTCTCAGGGTATCAGCTAAATTATTCCTTTATCAACATTTGTGTGCTTTGCTGTGTGATAGCTCCAACTTTTTTTTAGCAGCCGAACTTGATGAAAGTAGGGTACTCGATGGGAAATGAGCCTTGGGGTGTTAGGATTCTCAGAGTGGCAGTAGGGGTTGAAGAGCAGATCGGGGAAGAGATATAAGTTAAATAGAAAAACATTATCTCACAGATAAGCTTTGAAGTCAGCAAAGTAGCAGCCACAATGATCATTGGCATCAGCCTAGTACTATCACTTCTGTTTGCTATACCCCCTTGGGAAGTCTGGATATTCCTAGAATGTCTAGATATTTCAGTTAGTAGATGTGCTGCTGGGAGATGCTCAGAAAAAGGAAAAGAACAAATACTTATTTGTCACCTATAAGTGCCAGGCACAGTAGCGATACTTTCATGTTCTAGATCTCATGGGGTCACCACGCTAATCCTCCAAAACTCATATGATTATTTTCATTTTTCTTTACTACTGGAGACATTAAGGATGAGAGTAGTTAAGTAGTTCACCCCGAGTCCCACTGTTTATGCAATAAACAGCTAATTGGTCTAGCAGCCATGTTAGTTGGGAGAAGAAAGGGACCAAATAGGTCAACATGGATATTTGGTGCTTGTCCTTTTGAACATGAACACTAAAGATTAATCTCAGAACACCATGACACTAAGATAGTCACATGAAAGGATTTGGAATTAAATAGTTTTAAGAGGTGAATGTTTTGAATTCATTATCTACAAGCTCTTGGTTTAAACCTCTTATCCTGGGGTAAACATGTGTTCATCTTTATTTTTCCCATACCACCCTCCCACAGTGCTTTCTACATCATGATTATTCAACATTCAATTTGTAATCTTCTTACAGGAGCAAGAAGAAACCGTCATTTTATAAAGTGATATAATTGTAATAGTGTCCACCCTGGGATATTTATGCTTGTCATAGTAATTGGGGACTCGATTGGAGAGTTAAAAAGTGAGTAAACAAAAAGTAATTAACAGTGTTGACCTGTATAGCAAAACATAATTTGTTAAAGGAAGGGCAAAAGGAGAGAGAGAGAGAAAGGAATTGTAATACAAAAGATCAATAATATATAAGACTTTAACATTTGAAATTAAAATTAGGAGAGAAACTCACATGAATAATTAGTATCTCATGTTTTCTGTGAAAACAACTACCTCTGCTGCCTACAACTGGAATTACCACGTATAGCAGACAAGAGCTTCTTTCACTAATTGGGTCAGATTACATTTTTAGTACAATGTTATTCTAATGAATGTAGGCCCTTTCTATTAACCTTAACAGTCAAGAAACATGAGACAATGGGAGAATATATCATTTGAGACTTCAAACTAACTGTTTATGCTAATGTGACAGGAATGACTGCTTGAGGACAATTTTATCATATCGATTGCAATTATGAAGGGAAAATAAAATCTTCTCAAGTATTCTTCACTCTCTCTGAGTTAATTAAATTTTATAACCTTTGCTAAACTCTTCAAACAATAGACTCTTGAGGAATTTTTTTTAAACTATAAAAAAAAAACTATTGTCTTCCGAAGATTCTGTTGGGTTGCTAGATTTAGCAGTTCTCTTTATTTCCATTGCAGGAAGTGATTATCAACATTATCATTATTTTAAACATCATCAGTAATCTCTTATCAAATCTGTAGGGTACTGTGCTGGAAGGAGAGACATCAAGAGGTGTAAGATATAGTCCCTGCCCTTGAGAAATATGTAATCTAAGTGAAGACATTTACTACCTTTGTTAAAATTGGTCCAGAATAATTTGTTTAACCCTATGATTTATTAGAATCATTCAGTGGGAACACATATGGGAATGATATTGGAGTTAGATATTTTAAAATAAAGCCTATCTCCTACCTTTGCTAAGAGATACACATTATGGTTTAAAAGATGATGCAGATGGCATTTGTTTCCTTTCTGCAGGCAGAAGGAAATGCACTGATTCCTAGAGGATAAAACACGTATTCTCTGAGCACTTTTATTTGAGTGACTTGAGAAAACAGTTCAAGTCCCACCTCTGCAACTAATTGGCAGTGTGACTACTGCCTGTTGTAGTATTATTCATTTTTGTTCCAGCTGCTATCCTGAAGTAGGAGCTCTCAGTGCCTTTGACTTAAGAGAAATCCTATATAATGGGCTAGGATAGCATATCTGCACCAGTCAAGCATAGTGTCTTGCCTTTCTCCTTCATAACTCAACTGGTTGACAAATAATGATGAAATTGTAATGAACTCTATGCCTCTGATGTACTTACAAATTAGTCTTATATGTGAAAACCTATTTAACATTTCCAAGATGCAGACATCATGTACAAAAATGTTTTATCATACACTATACAATAATGCTCATCACATGTTAAAATATCATGACATCTTTTACACTGATTTTCAGTGCTTGAATTTGGGAGAAGCGAAGGGAGATAATTTTTTCTACTGAAACTGGAGATATGAAAATAAGTCATGGGGATAATTGGGCAAGTGCATTTCCTGAAAATATCCTGTATTTTTCTGGTTTATTTTGTTTGCTTGATAATCAGTGTTTACATGATTACCAAATTTCCTTTATTATCACATTTAATTGAAAGTTAATAATCTATTTCCTTTATCAATGAATGTTTTGTTTTTACAAAATAACGTGCAGCAGTCGCACAGATCAGTTGATGTGGGTGAATGAGGTCATCTGAGGCTTTCCACTTTCATACTACAGTCTATTCTTCATTAGAAACATTGAAGAAGTTGTTTAGAACTTCAAGAGACTTTACAACCCTGAGATTACAGGTGTGTTTTCTTTTTGGTTGGTTTCAAAAGTAAATTTTCAAACCCATAGAAAAGATGAAAGAAGAAAACAATGAATACATGTATACTCTTCACCTAGATCCATCAAATATTTATATGCTCCATCAATTTTTTCTACTTGATAAACTTTTTTGTATTTTAATTTTTTCATTTATCGTTTATCTATTTTTAACTTTTACTTTAGGTTTGGAGATACATGTGCAGGTTAGTTATAAAGGTAAACTTATGTCATGGGGGTTTGTTGTACAGATTATTTCACTACCCAGGTATTAAGCCTCGTACCCATTAGTTATTTTTCTACTCTTCTCCCTCCTCCCACCCTCCACCCTCAAGGAGGCCTCGGTGTCTATTGTTCCCTTCTTTGTATTCATAAGTTCTCATCATTTAGCTCCCGCTTCTAAGTGAGAACATATGGTATTTGGTTTTCTGTTACTGCGTTAGTTTGCTAAGGATAATGGCCTCTAGCTCTATCCATGTTCCCACAAAAGAAATTATATCATTCCTTTTTATGGCTGCATAGTATTCCATGGTGGATACACATATTTTTAAGGAGAGTTTAAATTCAATATCATCTAATATATAGTCTATATTCACATTTCCCTAATTGTCACAAGTTACTTCTTTTCTTGCTTTTTAAAAACATTTTCTTATTAGAAATTAATATATGTGCATGTTAGAAATGCAAAAAGTAAAAAAGGGTATCTCATGGAGCTTAGACTATATTCTATCTCTGACCCCATTGTGCAAATACTGTGAATCATTTCACAGGTATGGTTTTAGAAATTTTCTACAAATATACACTACATGTTTTTAGATGGATGGAAACATTCTGTAAGATAATAGAAGGTATTTTCATATAAACACACATAAATATCTTGTTTTCATATGAGCACATATAAGTCCTACTCACTGATGTTTTCTTAATTTAATAATCTTTATTTTTAGAGCAGTTTTAGGTTCATAGCAAAATTGAGTGGAAAGCATAGAGAGCATATATGCTCCCCATCCCCACAGACACACAACCTCCCCTACTATGGACATCCGGCACCATAGTGGTGCATTTGTTACAACTGATGAATCTACATTGACACATCATTACTACCTGAAGTCCATAGTTTACATTGGGGTGCTCACCCCCAGTGCCTGGGTTATCAGGGGCTGGAGTCTGCTAGGGTCGGCTTGCATCCTGGGTTTGCTGAAGCATGAAGTTACGGGGGCTAGCCTGGAGTCTGGGGCAGCAGGGACTGGCCTGGTTCTGGGTGACTTGGAGCCTATATCTGTGGGGACTGGCCTGGAGCCTGGAGTTGTGGGGTTTAGTCTGCCACTGGGCAGGCCTGGAGGCTTAGTCTGCAGGTACCAGCTTGGAGCCTAGGGCTATGCGAACCAGCCCGGCACTGAGTTTCACTGGAGCAACACTGGTGCCCGGCCTGTGGCAAAGTCTGGGACTCAATTTACTTTCCTTCCCCCACTTGGAGGATATCTCTCTCCATGTCGTGTTGCCTGGCTTGGAGGGGTGATGTGATGCAGAAAATGTGAACCTGTTCTTCCTACTTTCTTCAGTGGGTCCTTTTGTAATTCTCTGCTACACACAAATGCCATAATCTCTCAACTGAATTCCTTAGCTCTTATGAAGATATTTTCATGCATGGAGAGTTGTTCAAATAGATGTTTCTATGAGGGGATAAGTGCTGGAAAGTTCTATTCCACCATCTTGCTGATGTCACGATCCAAGATCCACACTTCCTCTTTCTTTCTTCTTTCTTTTTCTTTCTTTCTTTCTTTCTCTCTCTCTGTCTCCTTCTTTCTCTCTTTCTTTCTTTCTCTCTCCTTTCTTTCTTTCAAGGCTAGTCAAGTGAAGCAATGGAAGTAGAGAGAGAACAAATAAATCTGTAACCAGTTATGATCAATTAATTGTAAATAGCACTGCACTCCAACCAGCCCTCACTATCTTTTGATTAGTGTTAGCATAGTATATCTTTCTCCATCCCTTTACTTTTAATCTATATGTGTCTATGTCTTAAAAGAGTTTCTTGTAGACAATATATAGCTGGGTCTTATTTTTTGATCCACTCTGGCAATCTGTCTTTTAATTGGAGTATTTAGACAGCTGACACTTAAATATAATTATTAATATAATTGGATTAATATCTGTGATATTTGTGACTATTTTCTATTTGTTGCCCTTGCTATTTGTTCCTATTTTTGTCTTCCATACTTCTTCTGACTTTTGAGGTATTGATGGAGCATTTTATTATGATATAGTTATATAATGATATGTATGATATATATCATATATTATAGAATGATATTATAATATATGATTCCATTTAGTCTTCTTTCTTAGTATATCAATTATGCCACTTCATTTTTTTTTTTTAAGGTGGAGTTTCACTCTGTAGCCCAGGCTGGAGTGCCGTGGTGTGATCATGGCTCAATTCAGCCTCAAACTCCTGGGCTCAAGTAATTCTGCTCCAGCCTCCCAAATGGCTGAGATTATAGGTGCACGCCACTGTGCCTGGCTAATTTTTAAACTTTTTGTAGAGACAGGGTCTCGCTATGTTGTCCAGACTGGTCTTGAACTCCTGGGCTCAAGCAGTCCTCCTCCCTCCACTTCTTAAAGTGTCGGGATTACAGGCGTGATTCAGTGCACCTGGTCACTTATGCTGCTTCTTAAAATCTTTAAAGTGGTTGCCCTAAAATTTGCAATATACACTTACAATGAATTCAAGTCCACTTTTGAATACAGGCATACCTTGCTTAATTGCACTCTGTGAATACTGTGCTTTTTACAAATTGGAGGTTTGTGGCAACCCTGCATCAGGTAAATTTATTGGTACCATTTTTCCAACAGCATTTGCTCACTTTGTGTCTCTGTGTCACATTTTGGTAATTCTCACAATATGTGTGTGTGTGTGTGTGTGTATATATATATATATATATATATATATATATATTTTTTTTTTTTTTAGATAGAGTCTTGCTCTGTCACCCAGGCTGGAGTGCAGTGGTGTGATCTCGGCTCACTGCAAGCTCTGCCTCCCAGGTTCCAGAGATTATCCTGCCTCAGCCTCCCAGGTAGCTGGGACTACAGACACGTGTGACCACATCAGCTAATTTTTCTATTTTTAGTAGAGATGGGATTTCGCCATGTTGGCCAGGCTGGTCTCGAATTCCTGACCTCAGGTGATCTGCCCACCTCAGCCTCCCAAAGTACTGGGATTACAGGCATGAACCACCACACCCAGCCTCTCACTTTAAATCAAATGCCAGAAATAATTATGGTTAATGAGGAAGGCATTTTGAAAAGTCTGTATAGACGGAAAGCTAGTTGTCTTGCGGCAAACCATTAGCCAAGTTGTGAATGCAAAGGAAGAGTTCTTGGAGGAAATTAAAAGTGTACTCCAGTGAATGCACAATGCTAAGAAAGCAAAACAACTTTATTGCTGATATGGAGTTAAGTTTTACTGGTCTGGGTAGAAGATCAAACCAGCCACAACATTCCTTTATCCAAAGCCTAATCCAAGCAAAGGACCTAACTGTTCAAGTCTATGAAGGCTGAGATAGGTAAGAAAGCTGCAGAAGAAAATTAGAAGCTAGCAGAGGCTGATTCATTAGGTTTAAGAAAAGAAGCCTTCTCCACAACATAAAAGTGTGAGGGGAAGCAGCAAGTGCTGATGTAGAAGCTGCAGCAAGTTTTCCAGATCTACTTAAGATAGTTGATGAAATGTGGCTATCCTTAAAACAGATTTTCAGTGGGGGGAAAGAAATGTTGTATTGGAAGAAGATGTTATCTAGGACCTTTACAACTAGAGAGAAAAAGACAGTGCCTGTCTTCGAAACTTCAAAGGGTGCTGGCTTTGGCAGCACATATACTAAAAAAACTGGGATGATACAGAGAAGATTAGCATGGCCCCTGCACAAGGATGATGTGCAAATTAGTGAAGCATTCCATAAAACAAACAAACAAGCAAACACTTCAAAGGACAGGTTGATTCTCTTGTTAGGGGCTAAGGCAGCTGGTGATTTTAAGTTGAAGCCAATGTTCATGTACCACTCCAAAATCCTAGGGCCCTTAAGAATTATGTTAAATCTACTTTGCCTGTGCTCTAGAAATGGAACTACAAAGCTTGGATGACAGCACATCCGTTTGCAGCATGGTATACTGAATATTTTAAGCCCATTGTTGAGACCTACAGCTCAAAAAAAAAGGATTCCTTTCAAATTATTACTGCTCAGTGACAAGGCACCTGGACACCCAAGAGTAATGATGGAGATGTACAAGGAGATTAATATTGTTTTCAGGCATGCTAACACAACATCCATTCTGCAACCCACAGATCAAGGAGTCATTCCAACTTTCAAGTATTAGTATTTAAGAAATATATTTCATAAGGCTATGGCTGTCACAAATAGTGATTCCTCAGATGGATCTGGAAAAATTAATTGAAAATCTGGAAAACATTCACTATTCTAGATGCTATTAAGAACATTCATGATTCATGAGAGGAGGTCAAAATATGAACATTAACAGGAGTTTGAAAGAAGTTGATGCTAACCCCTTCACAGATGACTTGAAGGGGTTCAAGAGTTCAGTGGAAGAAGTAACTGCAGTTGTAGTGGAAATAGCAAGATAACTAGAAGTGGAACCTGAAGATGGGATTGAATTGCTGCAATCTCATGATCAAACTTGATGAGATGAGGAGTTGCTTCTTATAGACGAGCAAAGAAAGTGGTTTCTTGATAAGGAAACTTCTGGGGAAGATATTGTGAACATTGTTGAGATGACAACAATTGATATAGAGCATTACAGAAACTTAGTCAATAAAACAGTGATATGTTTTGAGAGGATTGGCTCCAGTTTTGAAAGAAATTCTACTGTAGGTCAAATGCTATCAAATGGTATTGCATGCTACAGATAAATCTTCCATCAAACAAAGAGTCCATTGATACAGCAAACTTCATTGTTGTCTTATTTTAAGAAATTGCCACAGCCACCCCAACCTTCAGCAACCACTACCCTGATCAGTCAGCAGCCATCAACAATGAGGCAAGAGCCTCCACCAGAAAAAAGATTATAATTTGCTGAAGGATCTGATGATCATTAGCATTTTTTAGCATTAAAGTATTTTTAAATTAAGGTAGGTACTTTTTTTTTTTTTTTTTTTTTTTGAGACGGAGTTTAGCTCTTGTTGTCCAGGCTGCAGTGCAATGGCGCAATCTTGGCTCACTGTAACCTCCGCCTCCCAGGTTCAAGCTATTCTCCTGCCTCAGCCTCCCAAGTAGCTGGGATTACAGGCATGCGCCACCACGCCCAGCTAATTTTTGTATTTTTAGTAGATACGGGGTTTCTCCATGTTGGTCAGGCTGGTCTCAAACTCCCGACCTCAGGTGATCTGCTTGCCTCGGCCTCCCAAAGTGCTGGGATTACAGGCGTGAGCCAACGCACCCAGACTTTTTTTTGTGGTGGAGTTTCGCTCTTGTTGTTCAGGCTGGAGTGCAATGGGTCGATCTCTGCTCTTTGCAACCTCCGCCTCCCGGTTTCAAGTGATTCTCCTGCCTCAGCCTCCCAAGTAGCTGGGATTACAGGCGCCCACCACCATGCCTGGCTAATTTTTTTTATTTTAGTAGAGATAGGGTTTCACCATGTTGGCCAGGCTGGTCTTGAACTCCTGATCTCAGGTGATCCAACTGCCTCAGCCTCCCAGAGTGCTGGGATTAGAGGCGTGAGCCACTACACCTGGCTGGTACATCATTTTTTATGACATAATGTAACTGCACACTTAATGGACTACAGTATAGGGTAAACATAGCTTTTATATGCACTGGGAGACAAAAAATTCACATAACTCAATTTATTGCAATATTTGCTTTATTGCAGTGGTCTGGAGCCAAACCCACAATATCCCCCTGGTATCCTTGTAACGCTATACTGCTCTGCGAGGAGTGCAAGTGTCTTACAATTACAAAACATTCCTAATTCCTTCCTTCCATCCCTTGTATCATTACTGTCATTCCTTTCATTTACACATAAGCACATTGTTACTATTACTATTTTGAACAAACTTCAAATACATTGTTGCTGTTGCTATTACTATTTTGAACAAACTGTCTACTGTCAGACCAATTAAAAATGAGAAAAATAAAAGTTTTTATTTTACCTTTACTTATTCCTTTTCTGATGTTTTTCTTTTTCTTCATGTAGATCCATGTCTCTGACCTAGATTATTTTCCTTCTCTCTGAAAAACTTATTTTTACATTTCTTGCAAGGCAGATCTACTGGCAAAAAATTTGCTCAATTTTTACATGAGAAAGTCTTCATTTTTCCTTACTTTTCAAAGATAATTTCACAGGGCGCAGAGTTCTAGGCTGGTGGTTTTTTTCTGTCATCATTGTAACTATTTTACTCTACTGTCTTCTTGCTTACAGTTTCTGAGACGTCAAATGTAATTCTTACTCTGCTCCTCTGTATTTCCTCTGGCTTCCTTCAGGATTTTTCCTTTATCTTTAGTTTTCTGGCATTTGAATACGATGTGCCTAGGTGTCATTTTTCCTGCATTGATCCTGCTCAGTGTTCTCTGAGCTTTCTGGATCTGTTGTTTGGTGTCTGACATTAATTTGGGGAAAATTCTCAGTTATTATTGCATAAAATATTGATCCTCTTCCTTCTGTTTCTTTTCCTTCTAGTATTCCCATTATTGTATGTTACACGTACAGTGGCTGTCTCATGGTTCTTAGATATTCTCTTCTGTTTTTTTTTTCTTCCAGTCTTTTCTGTCTTTGCTTTTCAGTTTGGGAGGTTTCTATTTCACATCCTCAAGCTCAGAGATTCCTTCCTCAGGCACATCCAGTCTGCTAAGAAGTCCATCAAAGGCATTCTTCTTTTCTGTTACAGTATTTTGATCTCTAGCATTGTCCATGATTGTATCTTAGAATTTCCATCATTCTGCTCACATTATCCACCTGCTCTTGCATGTTTTCCCTTTAAAGTCCTTAGCATAGTAATCATAGTTCTTAAAAATTCCTGGCTTAGTAATTCTAACGTTCCTAAATATCAGACTCTGGTTTTGATGTTTATTTTAGTCTTTTCAAATTGTAGGGTTTTTTTTTTTCTCCTTTCAGTATTTTTTATAAATTGTTGTTGAAAGGTGGACATGCTGTACTAGATACAAGAAACTGCCTTAGTAATGGAGTGGTGAAATGTGGGGGGACAGGAAGTGTCTATCATCCTGCGATTAGGTCTCCATCTTTTGGTAGTCTGCGCGTCTGGTCTGTGAGCTGTCCCGTTGCTGTTTCAGGGTTTTTTTCCCCTTAGGTGGGACAGGATGGATACAGTAGGCTGGAGTTACATATTTTCCTTTCCTCCAGTAGGTTAGGTTGTGATAAAACCCCAGCTGGGCAGACTCTGAAACATAGTTTCTCCTGAGAGCAGACCTTGTTCAGAACAGAGTGCTCTGGTTTGTTTCAAAATGGTTCCTTTCCTCCTCCCCCTGCAGGAAGCATGAAGGGATTTTTCTCCAAAAATTCACCGTAAGAACCAGGTCAGGCACCTGGAAGTAAAGCTTCCCAAAGAGTGGGGGCCCCAAAGACTGGGTCCCCCTGGAGATTTAAACTCACGTTTGTCTATACCTAGTTTCCAGCAGTTTGTGAAGTACAGTTCCACTTTTCCTACTCCAGCACTAGTTCCTGGGGTGGTTTCTGCTCTGCTAAGTTGCGATTCTCTGCATTTACCTATCTGTCTCTTCAGTTTTGGGGGCAGCACTTAGCCCTTTGACTTCACCTCTGTAATAGATCTAAAAATATTGTTGATTTTTTTTCAGTTTGTTCAGCCTTTTACTCGTTAGGACAGAGTAGCAACTTCTAAGCTCCTTATGTGCTAGACTGGAGAGTCAGTTTTTTTTATGTCTTTTAATTTGCTTTATTCCAAGCCAGTTTCCCTGCCCATTTATACCCATAACAGATAATTTTTAAGAGAGTTCAGATCTATGTATTCTTTCTTAATTTAAAAAAAAAAATTGAAATTTTGACAGAAGAGCACTGAAAAAATGGACAATATTACTTTTTTCTGTTGTCAATGCCTCACAAAAAGTCTAACAATGGGGCCGGAATTGTTTAAACTGGCGCTGTGACTTATGCCAAAAACGTTGATAAAAACAGAAACTCTGTACTGTGTCCATGATAGCACAGAATGCCACGACTTAAAACCAGCCATGAGGGCCGGTTGTGGTGGCTCACGCCTGTAATCCCAGCACTCTGGGAGGCCAAGAAGAGAGGATTGCTTGAGTTGAGGAGTTCAAGACTAGCCTGCGCAAAACAGTGAGACCCGGTCTCTATGTTAAAAGAAAGATAGCTATGAGCACATACAGCATTAAAACTTAATTTTTTCCTAAGTCTGCTTGACTATCCAAGATAATGTCATATAAGTTTTGAACTGAAAGAACCTCAGAAGCAGGCTAACTAGCTCCATTCCCTATATTACCAGTGAGGAAACCGACTCCCAAAGAATCTGTGGCTTGTCGACGTCACACTGGCAGTCAATTGTAGAGATGGGAGTAGAAATAAGGTATCTTTACTTTCAATTATCTTTATGTCTGATTTTTTATCATCTTCTCTCCCATAGCCTTCTATCCCTTTATTTCCTTTCTTTTCCATTTCTTCCTTCCCTTTCTTTCCTCCTTTCCTTCTAATGAGCAGATGAGCAGACTACAGATTTTTGTTTGTTTGTTTGTAATTTAAGACATGGTCTTGCTCTGTTGCCCAGGCTGAAGTGCAGTGGTGTGATCACAGCTCACTATAGCCTCAAACTCCTGGGCTCAAACAATCCTTATGCCTAGTCCTGAGCAGGTAGGACTACAGGTGTGCACCACCATGCCCAGCCAACAACAGACCTTTTTTAAGGAAAACAAATCACCCTGTTACCCTTCTGCCAAGGTTTGTCAATAGTGGCATTATTGACATTAGGGCTAGATAATTCTTTTTTCCTGGGGGCTCTCCTGTGCATTGTAAGGTGTTTAGCAGCATCACTGCATCCTAGCCATTAGATTCAAGTAGTCAACATGAATTCAACATTTTATGTAGCTCAGGTGACAGGAGATGGTGGTACCAGAAGAAGTCAAGAATTGGGGTGATAACAAGGCCTCTCAAGGTAGAGGTCTGCTTCATGGTGACTCAGCAGGAGACTCCAGGACTTGACTGCTGGGAAACCTTTTGGGAGACCTAACCTGGGGCCAAAGTAAAGTTATCCTGAGTCGTGAACCTATGCTATTTAAGGACAAAAAAAAAAACAAACAAACCCAAGAACACAAACAAACAAAAAAGCAACAAAATTTTATGTAGTTGTAGTAATAGCCTACATACAATTTCTTTTCTTTTCTTTTTTTTCTTTTGAGACAGAGTCTTATTCTGTCACCCAGGTTAGAGTGCAGTGGCACGATCTCGGGTCACCGCAACCTCCGCCTCCTGGGTTGAAGCAATTCTCCTGCCTCAGCCTCCCAAGTAGCTGGGACTATAGGCGCGCGCCACCACACATGGCTAATTTTTGTA
Organism: Pan troglodytes; assembly: GCF_028858775.2. Taxonomy (NCBI): domain Eukaryota; kingdom Metazoa; phylum Chordata; class Mammalia; order Primates; family Hominidae; genus Pan; species Pan troglodytes. The sequence continues at coordinate 37,745,367 of NC_072402.2, forward strand.
TTTTTAGTAGAGATGGGGTTTCGCCATGTTGGGCAGGTTGGTCTCAAACTCCTGACCTCAGGTGATCCGCCCACCTCAGCCTCCCAAAGTGCTGGGATTACAGGCATCAGCCAACGCACCCGGCCAAAGATGTGATTTCTTTTATCGCTTTGTTCAGTTTGTTTTCGCCCTTCTTATTGCACTTAGAAAATCTGCTTTGTATCCATGAGATGTAATGAAACAAGTGGTGTGGTACCACTACTTTAAGGTTCTGCAATGATCATGGACTTGTCTCTCAGAGAATCATAGACAGTGATAGCCTACAAAATATATAGTCATTAAGTTATTTATGGAAGTGTCAGAGGCGTTTGAACCAGAGCAACTCCATCTTAAATAGTCTCATGTGATGACTCATGTGATGGCTGTAAGCATGCACCACCACACCCGGCTAATATTTGTGTTTTTTGTAGAGATGAGGTTTCACCATGTAGCCCAGGCTGGTCTTGAACTCCTGGGCTCAAGCAATCCACCCACCTCAGTCTCCCAAAGTGCTGTGACTATAGGCATGAGCCACTGTGCCTGACCATTTTGTATAACTTGAAGTATGCAAGTTATACAAAATATTATACAGAAAAATTTACATTGAATAAAAATATTCAATGTATTAAGAATATGAGGTGGCCGGGCGTGGTGGCTCACGCCTGTAATCCCAGCACTTTGGGAGGCCGAGGCGGGCGGATCACGAGGTCAGGAGATCGAGACCATCCTGGCTAACACGGTGAAACCCCGTCTCTACTAAAAATACAAAAAATTAGCCGGGCGTGGTAGCGGGCGCCTGTAGTCCCAGCTACTCGGGAGGCTGAGGCAGGAGAATGGCGTGAACCTGGGAGGCGGAGCTTGCAGTGAGCCGAGATCGCGCCACTGCACTCCAGCCTGGGCGACAGAGCGAGACTCCGTCTCAAAAAAAAAAAAAAAAAAAAAAAAGAATATGAGGAAAAGTATAACAAGATCATTTTGTCTAACTTAATTTTTTTTCTTTTTGAGACAGAGTCTCGCTCTGCCAGCCAGGCTGGAGTGCAGTGGTGTGATCTTGGCTCACTGCAGCCTTGACTTCGTTGGCTCAGATGATCCTCACACCTCAGCCTCCCAGGTAGCTGGGACTACAAGCATGCACCACCACACCCAGCTAATATTTGTATTTTTTGTAGAGATGAGGTTTTACCATGTAGCCCAGGCTGGTCTTGAACTCCTGGGCTCAAGCAATCCACCCACCTCAGTCTCCCAAAGTGCTATGACTATAGGCATGAGCCACTGTGCCTGGCCATTTTGTATAACTTCAGCCTTTGCCTCTGAGATTAAGGTCACCTAAAATTCTTAAGTAAAATAATGATACTATAAATGGCCTAAAATGTTTCCTTTGAGATATTTAGTGATACGGTTTCTCTACATTCCTAAATCATTTCAAATAAATGTCAGTCATTATCTCATGTAGGGTTGATCGCATTGCCTTTTCCCAGAGTAATTTTATTATAAAATATAATAATGAAAATGAAGCATTTTCTTTTTCTTTTTTTCTTTTTCTTTTTTTTTTTTGAGATGGAGTTTTCACTTTCACCCAGGCTGGAGTGTAATGGCGTGATCTTGGCTCGCTGCAACCTCTACCTCCCAGGTTCAAGGGGTTCTCCTGCCTCAGCCTCCTGAGTAGCTGGTATTACAGGAATCTGCCACCATGCCCGATTGATTTTTGTATTTTTAGTAGAGACAGGGTTTCACCATGTTGACCAGGCTGGTCTCAAACTCTTGACCTCAGGTGATCCACCCACCTTGGCCTCCCAAAGCGCTAGGATTATAGGCATGAGCCATCACGCCTTGCCAGTCATAGCATTTTCAAGGCACAAGTTTATAGGTGTGTACTCTTTTGGAAAGCCTTAAGTATGAAAATCCCCAAATGCTTAGTAAATTGGAGGATTGCATATATTCAATTAGAGAAGATTTCTTCATGTTCCAAAATAATAAATCATGGAATTTCTCTAAACAGGAGGGCATGACAACTCACGTGCATTTGGTAAGAGAAACTTTACAGTCTACCTGGGAAAATTGCACTATGTAACCCAGTGCAAAGCTTCCAGAGTGATATGTATCAGAGAGCGATGCATGGCTAGCTAAACAGATCAGCTGTCCAAATCAATTATGTAACCAGGGATTTGGGGATCAGATGGAAGAACCACATTAGACTGGATGGTCACAGAAGATCTCTCTGAAGAGGTGATATTTGAGCTAAAACCTGAATAGAATAAAGCCTGAACAAAGCTGAAGGAGCCAGCCTTTTGGAGACCCACCAATAGGTCTTCAAAAGGCTGGGTCCTTCAGAAGAGCCCAGCCAGTAAGGTCTCTCAGGTCAGAACAAGCTTGGTGGATCAAAGAACAGAAAAGCCAGACTGCCTGGAGTATAAGGGGTGTGTAAGCTAGGAAGAGTGCTTCTACAATTAAGTTAAGAGATATAAACAAGGACCAGATTGAGTGGAACCATGGTAAGTGCATGTAAATTACCTCACTTGGAGTTTGAAAAATTTTAAAAATGCAATAAGTGGAAACTCTTCTTTATTAGAGGTCATGTTACTCTTTTCTTCATAATCCTAATTTAATTTTTTTTAAATAGGGGTAACTTTATTCCTTATTACACATTCAAATGAACACCTAGAAATTACTTGTGAAATTTGAACCTCATGTCTTCACTAACCTTGTTAAATTTAAATTCTATTAAAAAACATAAGAAGTCTGGGAGTGGTGGCTCACACCTGTAATCCCAGCACTTTGGGAGGCTGAGGTGGGAGAATCACTTGAGCCCAGGAATTTGAGACCAGCCCAGCCAACAGAGTGAAACATTTTCTCTACCAAAAATTTTTAAAAAAATAGCCAGACATGGTGGTGTGCACCTGTGGTCCCAGCTATTCAGGAGGCTGAGATGGGAGGATTGCTTGAGCCCAGGAGTTAGAGGCTTCAGTGAGCTGTGATCATGCCACTGCACTCCAGCCTGGGTGACAGAATGAGACCCTGTCTCAAATAAATAAATAAATAAAATAAATGAAAAACATAAGATGAATTTCCTAATCTAAAGGCAATAAAACTGGGTATTCATATAATACTTACTGTTTTACAAATTTTAAAAATTGTTTCTTGCCTAGATTTATGCAGAAAGTCTCTCTCACTCCATTTCTCAACCATGAGACCCCTCAGTCAGGAAAATATTTTCCTAAAATTCAATCAGTTTTTTTGAGAACACATGGACACATAAAGGGGAACAACACACACTGGGGCCTTTTGGAGGATGGAGGGTGGGAAGAGGGAGAGGATCAGGAAAAATAGCTAAATAACTAATAGATACTAGGCTTAATACCTGAGTGATGAAATAATCTGTACAACAAACTCCCATGACATAAGTTAACCTGTGTAACAAACCTGCACTTGCACTACTGAACTTAAAATAAAAATTAAAAAAAATTAGTTTTTGTAGTTTATCTTTAATCAATCTGGGGTTTATTTTAGGCATTGTGTGGGTTAGAGATTACAGTAGGCTGAATAACAGCTCCCAAATATGTCCAAATTCTAATCCCTGAAAAATGTGAATGTTACTTTATATGGCAAAAGTGACTTTACAGATACGATTCAGTTAAGGGTGCTGAGATGGGGAGATTATCCTGGATTAACTGGGTGGGCCTTAAATGTCATCACAAGTGTCCTTAAAAGAGGAAGGCAGAAGGAAATTTGACAAAGAAGAGGAAGAGGCCATGTGAAGACGGAGCAGAGAGAGAGACTTGAAGATGTTATGCTGCTGCCCTGGAGATGGAGGAAGGGGCCTGGAGCCAAGGAGTGCAAGGAATGCAGCCCTAAAAGCTAGAAAAGGCAAGGAAGAATTTCCCCCTAGAGCTTCTGGAGGGAGGGTCCTGCCCATTCCTTAGACTGTGTTCCTTGATTTTGAGCCTCTGTACTCCAGAACTGTAGGAATAAACTTATGTTGTTTCAAACTATCTAGTTTGTAGTAATTTGTAACAGCAGTAATAGGAAATTAACACAGGGATGGAGCCTAATTTTTGCCACATAGTTAACTAATTGTCCCAGTACCATTTATTGTATACTACATTATTTCCTAACAGGTCAGGAATATTAACTTTTTCATAATGTCAATGCCAGCATATAACTGAGTCTGTTTCTATTCTATGCTGCTAATCAATTTATTTGCTCTTGGGTCATTACCAGACTTTTACATTACAACAATTTTATAGTACATTTAAATGAGTGGTAGGGTGAGTCCAATATTCTTTTTTTTCTTTCCAAAAAATGTCTTGCTTTCAGCTGCATTTATTCTTCTAGATGAACTTTAGCATCAATTGGCCTAGTAAAACATTTTCAATCTTGATTGAAACTGCATTAAATATCTAGATTCATTCAAATATTTTTATTCAGAAACATAGACTCCCTTTTAGGTCTCTACCCCAACCCCTAACCCTTTGGTAAAATTTTATATTTTCGTCACTTAGGACTTGTACATTTTTTAAGGTTGATTTCTTAAGGCTTACTTCTTTGTTGCTACGTGGAACAGGCTCTTTTTGAAGTTACATTCCTTTTTTTTTTTTTTTTTTTTGAGACAGGGTTTCACTCTGTCTCTCAGACTGGAGCACAGTGGGGCGATCTTGGCTCACCGCAGCCTCTGTCTCCCAGGCTCAAGTGATTCTCCTGCCTCAGCCTCCGGAGCTGGGATTACAGGCATGTGCCACAACCGCCCAGCTAATTTTTGTACTTTTAGTAGAGATGGGGTTTTACCATGTTGGCCAGGCTGGTCTTGAACTCCTGACCTCAAGTGATCCACCTGCCTTGGCATCCCAAAGTGCTGGGATTACAGGCATGAGCCACTGCACCTGGCAGAAGTTACATTTCTAATTAGATGCTATTGGCATGTAGGAATGCTATTGGATTTTGAATTTGGCCACTCTGCTGAATCCACTTAACATCTCTGAGACTTTCTAGTGAGACAATATCATTTATAAATGTTATAATCTTTTCTCCTTTATACTGTTTATTTTTCTTATTTATTTTTCTTGTTTTATTGCATTAGTTAGAATCTATAGAACAGTGTTAAATGATGATGGTGTTAATAGGCATATTTACCTTTTTTCTGACTTTAGTTGGAATGCCTTTGATGTTTCACTATGAAATATGATGTGTGTTTTACTTTGTATATTTTTTGGAGGTATTTTAACGTAATCTGTCTATTTATCTATATCTGTATTAGTCCATTTTCACACTGCTACAAAGATACTACCTGAGACTGGGTAATTAATAAAGAAAAGAGGTTTAAATGACTCACAGTTTTGTATGGGTGGTGAGGCCTCAGGAAGCTTACAATCATGGCTGAAGGGGAAGCAGGCACCTTATTTCACAAGGTGGCAGGAGAGAGAGAGAGAGAGCGAGAGATAGTGAAGGAGGAAGAGCCCCTTATAAAACCATCAGATCTTGTGAGAACTCACTCACTATCATGAGAACAGCATGGGGGAAACCACCCCGGTGATCCAATCACCTCTCACCAGGCCCCTCTCTCGACACATGGAGATTATGGAGATTGCAATTCAAGATGAGATTTGGGTGGGGACACAGAGACAAACCATATCATTGCAGCCCTGCTCCTTCCCAAATCTTATGTCTTTTTAACATTTCAACCCAATCATGCCTTCCCAACAGTCCACCAAATTCTTAACTCATTTCAGCATTAACTCAAAAGTCCAAGTCCAAAGTCTTATCTGACACAAGGCAAGTTCTTTCTGCCTATGAGCCTGTAAAATCAAAAACAAAGGGAGTGGAGGCCCCATGCAAGTTCGACATTCAGCGGGGCAGCCATTAAATCTTAAAGCTCTATAATAATCTCCTTTGACTCCAAGTCTTACATCCAGGACATGCTGATGCAAGGGGTGGGCTCCCATGGCCTTGGGAAGCTCCTTCATCAGCTGGCATTGAGTGCCTGCAGCTCTTCCAGGTGCATGGTGCAAGCTGTAGGTGGATCTATCATTCTGGGGTCTGGAGGGTGATGGCTTTCTTCTCACAGCTCCACTAGGCAATGCCCCAGTGGGTACTCTGTGTGTAGGCTCCAACCCCACATTTCCTTTCTGTACTGCCCTAGCAGAAGTTCTCCATGAGGGCTCTGCCTCTGCAGCAGACTTCTGTATAGACATCCAGGCATTTCCATACATCCTCTGAAATCTAGGCAGAGGTTCCAAGGCCTCAATTCTTGACTTCTATGCACCCACAAGCCCAACACCCCATGGAAGCTGCCAAGGCTTGGGGCTTACTTCCTTTGAAGAAACAGCCTGAACTGTTCCTTGGCTCCTTTTAGCCATGGCTAGAGCTAGAGTGGCTGGGAAGCAGGGCACTAAGTCCTGAAGCTGCACAGAGCAGTGGGGCCATTTTTTCCTCCTGGGCCTCAGAGCCTGTGATGGGAGGAGCTGCTGTGAAGACCTCTGACATGCCCTGCAAACATTTTCCCCAGTGTCTTAACAATTAACATTTTGGCCCCTCATTACTTATGCAAATTTCGGCAGCAGCTTGAATTATTCCCCAGAAAATGAGTAAATGGGTTTTTCTTTTTTTACCACATGGTGTCGCTGCAAATTTTCCAAACTTTTATGTTCTGTCACTTCTTGAACACTTTGCTGCTTAGAAATTTCTTCTGCCAGATACCCTAATCATCTCTGTCAAGTTCAAAGTTTCACACATCTCTATGGCAGGGGCAAAATGCCACTGGTCTCTTTGCTAAAGCATAGTAAGAGTGATTTTGCTCCAGTTTCCAATAAATCCCTGATATGGTTTGGCTCTGTGTCTCCACCCAAATCTCATCTTGAATTATAATAATCCCCATGTGTTGTGGGAGGGACCCAGTGGGAGGTAATTGAATCATGGGGGCAGGTTTTTCCTGTGCTGTTGTGGTGATAGTGAATAAATCTCAAGAGATCTGATGGTTTTATAAAGGGGAGTTTCCCTGCAGGAGCTTTCTTTCGTCTGCCACCACGTAAGATGTCCTTTTGCTCTTCCTTCGTCTTCTGCCATGAATGACGCCTCCTGAGCTATGAGGAATTGTGAGTTCATTAAACATCTTTACTTTATAAATTGCCCAGTCTCAGGTATGTCTTTATTAGCAGCATGAGAACAGACTAATATAGTTCCTCATCTCCATCTGAGACCACTTCACCCTGGACTTCACTGTCCACATCACTATCGGCATTTTGGTCAAAACCATTCAACAAATCTCTAGGAAGTTCCAAACTTTCCCATATCTTCCTGTCTTCTTCTGAGCCCTCCAAACTGCTCCAACCTCTGCCTGTTACCTAGTTTCAAAGTCACTTCCACATTTTCAGTTTGTCTTTATAGCAGTACCCCACTCTACTGGTACCAATTTACTGTATTATTTTGTTTTCACAATGCTACAAAGATACTACCCTAGATTGGGTAATTTGTAAAGAAAAGAGATTTAATTGACTCACAGTTCTGCATGGCTGGGGAGGCCTCAGGGAACTTACAATCATGGTGGAGGGGAAAGAAGGCACCTGCTTCACAAGGTGGCAGGAGAGAGAGAGAATGAAGGGGTAAGAGCCCCTTATAAAACCATCAGATCTCATGAGAACTCACTCACTGTCATGAGAACAGCATGGGGGAAACCACCTCTATGATCCAGTGACCTCCTACCAGATCCCTCCCAAGACACTTGGAGATTATGGGGTTTATGGGGTTTAAAATTTGAGATGAGATTTGGGTGGGGACACAGAGCCAAACCATATCGATACCTATTTACATATATATAATAATAATAAGAATATTTACTTTTATTTCTGGATTATTAATTTTTTCTTTAAATCAGAAGAGCTGATAAAATATTATGAAATGATTTCCAGTATCTATCATTATAAGTTTCTTAATGTTCAAAGATTCTTTTATCATATAACAAAACCTATTGGATTATTTTGTTTTTCATTTAGCATTTGTTTAGTATTGAGATAGTTTATTGTTCTTTTTTGTATTTAATAAAATCAGTCCTACAAAATGAATTTGGAAGTGCTTTGTCTTTTTCTTTGCTAAGTTTAATAATAGTTTAAAATAACAGAAATAGTAAACTCCTTATAGGCCCAATAGAACTATATTAGTGTAGTCCTTTTTTGGTGGTAGATTTTTGGCAACGTTTCCAATTCTCTTCTATAGTTATTTAATTTATTCAGGTTCCCTGCAACTTTTTGAATCAATTTTTTTTTTTTTTTTTTTTTTTTTTTGAGACAGAGTCTCGCTTCTTCGCCCAGGCTGGAGTGCAATGCACCATCTCAGCTCACTGCAACCTCTGCCTCCCGGGTTTGAGCAATTCTCCTGCCTCAGCCTCCCCAGTAGCTGGGATTACAGGCATGTACCACTACACCAGGCTAATTTTTGTATTTTTAGTAGAGATGGGGTTTCACCATGTTGACCAGGCTGGTCTCGAACTCCTGACCTCAAGTGATCCGCCTGCCTCGGCCTCCCAAAGTGCTGGGATTACAGGTGTCAGCCACTGTGCCCGGCCTTGAATCAATTTTTATAACATATTCTAGATAATAATGAGAAAATGTTAACATTCAGTATCTATAAAGTATGCCTACAAATCAATAAAAGATCCACTTAAAAATAAGCAAGTGACAAATGTGCATAATTAATAGAAGAAAAATTCAAATAGCCGTTTGATGTGTGCTTTAAATCTGTTATATTTAGGGTAACCATATATGCCTATTTCCCTGGCAGAGTCCTGGTTTACATGTATTTGTCCAGTAAAATTATGACTAGTATCACTTTTTGTCTCGAAAACTTCCTATTTGGGGCTGGGCGCTGTGGCTTACGTCTGTAATCCCAGCACTTTGGGAGGCCGAGGCGAGTGGATCGCTTGAGGTCAGAAGTTCGAGACCAGCCTGACTAACATGGTGAAACTCCATCTCTACTAAAAATATAAAATTAGCTGGGCGTGGTAGTGCATGCCTGTAATCCCAGCTACTCGGGAGGCTGAGGCAGGAGAATCACTTGATCCCAGGAGACAGAGGTTTCAGTGAGCTGAGATCGCGCCATTATTCTCCAGCCTGGGCAACAAGAGCAAAACTCATCTCAAAAAACAAACAAACAAACAAAAAAAAGAAAACTTCCTATTTGGACAATAAATTTTAATGTCTCTTTACTTAGAATAAATGAGATGCAAGTTTAAATGATAGTAAAGATTTTATTATTATTATTACCAATCAGATCAGCAAACATTAAAAAGATTTATGATATACATTGCTGGAAAGGGTGTGTTGAGATGGAAGAATATTGGTGAAAGTGTTGGTATTCTCTTTTTATGTTAGAAATTTGGCAATATCTATTAAAATTTTAATTGCACATATCATCTGTTCTAGCTATTGGACTTTTGGAATCTTAACTAATGGGAATAGTGGTGGCGTGGTGCAAAGACATGCATTGACAAAGTTGTTATAATAGTCCAAAATTGGAAACAATTTACATGTGTGTCAATAGGCCATTGATTAAATAAATAAAGATGCACCTATGAAATGAAATACTATGTAGATCTTTAAAACAGTGAGATTCAGTAAGATGCAGAATGGTATTATGGTTTTAACTGGTATTTGCAGAAACATGCCATATATCATTTATTTTTCTATGCTTAGAGAAAAAAGCTTGAATATATATACACACTTAACACATATATCATGAGGGTTAGATGAACAGAAATGGAAACAGAAAATTTGATACAGGTTTTGTTAAGTGTTAGGGGGAAAATAGTTTTTGGAAAAAAAAAACAGCTTATTTGGCAGTAATACCAGACACTACGTATACTGGCAGGAAACAGAAAAATCTGGTTTGGTTTGGCAACAGGTGTCAAAGAGTAATCTTTTAGTTTTATTAATGTTTCTTCCGGTAGGAAGTGTGACTTCTTTTCCTCTGTCAGAAAACTTCATGGCTATATAAAAGATTTTTCAGTTCTGGAGATATGGGAAAGCTGGACCACAGCCCATGGAGTTATTATTTTTTATCTTTCTGTAAGAATATACAGTGTTAGAATTCTAAGGCAGTAAGGGCCTCAAGTCCCTTCTTGTCAATGCTCTCATTTTTTAAATTTTTTTTTAGTGATAAAAATAAAGTTTTATCTATTTCATCCAGGAATATATGCTTTGTATCTTATACGTAATATTCCAGAGAAAAAGAAAGTTACCTATACCTCTTTTTTGAAGAATAGATATTCTTAATATCCACACCATTCAAAGACAATGTAAAAACAAAACAAACAAAACCCCAAAAAAACAAACCCCCAAAACCCAAAACCCCAATATTGTAGGTCAGTCTCCTACCTGAGTCTGTATGAAAAAATAAAAATATTACAAAATAAAATCAAGCAGTTAATTAAAAATAACAGACTCAATGATAAAGAACTCTTCAAGTCCATCAGAAAAACTACTCAGTGTAAAAGTGGATAAATAGGTTCATGTGCAATTCCCAGGAAATAAAAGGCAAATGGAGTAACAATCACATAAAATATTCTCAAGTTCATTATGGCCATGAGAATGAAAATTAATTACAATACAAATAATATTCATTTGTATCATATTGATGACAATTAAACATTTTTAGAAAGCTAAACGTTTGTGAGAATGTGAAGAAAGAAGATTACCCACTGCTAAAAGTATGCTGGAAAAAAATTTAGGATATCTGGTAAAAGTGTACATGCTCTAAAACCATGAAATTCTGTAATCAGGTATGTGTCCGAGATTTTCCAGGCTATGTGTATATCAATGTTCTCATTTTACAAATAAAGTAATCAAAGCCTAGCTCTTTTTACTATTAATATATATAAAACTACTTAGAACTTTTAATATATGTTAAAAGTTAACTATTTTAACTTAAAAGTATTTATTTTAACTTAAAATAAATTTTTTTATATTAAAAGTTAACTACTTTAACTATTAATATATATAAAACTACTTAGAAGTTTTAATATATATAAAACTACTTATATCCTGGTATATATTAAGGATTATATAATAATATATAGTTATCTATGATCATCCTCATCCTCATCATCAATAGTCAGTTGTAGGTGAAATTCTATTAATTAATACTGACAAACAACACATTTTAGGTGCTCATCATTGGATCTCCGGAGGAGTATTCTAACAGCTGAATTAAAAACCTGCCAATATTTGACCAGACGATCAAGTTTGGAGGACGTTCCTTCCTCTCCCACCCAGAGCCACGCTCTTGCGTGCTTCCACAGTGACAGTGTGACCTTTTGAAATTTGGAGATCATACTCTCATCCTTGAAAACGCCCCACCGCCTTCCCTGGGGCGGCCGGCCTCCAGGTTCGCGTTCTACCTGGTAGAATCCCTTGACAGTTTCAGTACCTGGCCGCCAGGGCTTTGGGTGTTACTGCCTTCCTTGGACGGGAGGCACTGGGGAGAAGAGAGGGAAGGCGCTGAAACCCACCTGAGAAGGCGGGCTGGGGGAAGGCACCCCGGGAAAGAGGTTTTCTCGGGTGCCCGCACCCGGAGAGAGCTACTCCGGGGCCAGGCAAGCATCCCGCCTAGGCTCCCTAGTGCATATTAGTGAGTAACACGACTGGCGCGCGAGGTGGTCCATTTTATTTTTGGTAGCTAGACGCCAATAGGACGCACCACTTCAGCTCCAAACGGGAACTGGTGGCCCCAAGATGTTTTCTTTTCTTTTTCATTTTTTTGAGACAGGGTCTCGCTCTGTCGCCCAGGCTGGAATGCAGTGGAGAGATCTCAACTCATCGCTACTCCCTCCTTCTGGGTTCGAGTGATCCTCCCACCTCAGCCTCAGTAGCTGGGACCACAGACGCGCGCCACCACGCCGGCTAATTTTTATATTTTTTTGCAGAGAAAGGGTCTCGCTATGTTGCCTAGGCTGGTCTCGAACTCCTGGCCTCAAGTGATCCACCCGCCTCGGCCTCCCAAAGTGCTGGAATTACTGGCGTGAGCCACCGCGCCCGGTCTGCCCCTAAGATTTTCATTGCAAAGATGGAATGGTCGCTTCTGTGCGGATCCTCCAAACCATCGTTGGGAGAGGCCTCCTTAAAGTCTAGGAGAAAAGTTGTTTGGGACCGATATGAAAGTAAGGCAAAGCCGGATGGAAGAGAGTAGCCGAAACAAGCAAGAAAAGGAAAAGCGATCGTGATGGGTTTAGGAAAGGTGATCTGGCGTGCTAAATGGCATTTCCGGAGAAATCTGAAAACTATTGCTTTACTGAAGTATAGCAAAGAGCTGTCCGGGCTCTGGAAACTCCTTAACGGATCAAAACGGATGCAATGGGTATCCTTCTCCAACGACACACCTCAAACGGGCCGGGAGCCGGGCAGTTAGCCACCCGCTGCCTCCCCTTCCGCAGTCCGGCTCGCAGCCGCTCAGCTACCTCTAAAGCCCGGAGCAGGAAAGTCCGCGCAGGCCAGGATGGCCCGGGTGGTAATCTAGCAGGCCTGCACACTGCGCATGCGCAGGGGGTGGACTGCCAGGTCGGCTCAGGGAGCCGTGACGAGTCCGGAAGCGCCTGCGCGCGCTCCTCGGTACGAGAACTAGTTTTGTTCCGTGCCCTCTGGACTGGAACCTTTTGGAGAGAACCCCTGGCAGGACCAACCCCGCACCCGCCAGCACCGCGGCAATGTCCAGCAATAGTTTTCCTTACAATGAGCAGTCCGGAGGAGGGGAGGCGACGGAGCTGGGTCAGGAGGCGACCTCAACCATTTCCCCCTCGGGGGCCTTCGGCCTCTTCAGCAGCGATTTGAAGAAGTGAGGAGAAAGGTTTGGGTTGCGGGGATGGGAGGGAGGAGCTGGGGACTCGGAGGAGTGGGCGCCAGGGTGGGCTTCCTGGAGAGGAGCGGGGTCGCCCTGAGGTCTGAGCAGGGCAGGGCGGTAACGTGTCCCGCGGGTGGGTAGGTGGGGTTGGTTGGCGGTGGTGGGAGTTGTGGGAGTTTGGGGCGAATGTGTGTAGGGGTCTCTAGTAGTTTTCAAACTTTAGTGAAAAGGAAACCACTTGGTGAGCTTAGATCCCACCCCTGAAGACACTGATTGAATTGGACTTGGGCTGGGCTCAGGAGTCTGAATTTTGAGCATAGTCTTCTAGTTTATTTACCGTTCGCCGGATCAGACTTTAATACATTCCCTGATTAGGGTGAAAGGAGTGTTTTGGTGAAGGTGAGAGTGCGAGTGTTGCTTGTGGGAAGTTATTTTGTGACCCCGGAGTGTAGGAGCAGAGAGGTGGATTTAGGCTGTTTGAATGGACAAACTGGTTTACACCAGTATTAATGTTCTTGGATTATGTCCTTTGCACTACAGACAAAAACACCAATCCAAAATAAGCATATGAATAGAAAATATTTTAAAAGAGTGTTACTGTGAACAAATCCAAAACTTTTACAGATTAATAATGTGAATTTTAAAAACGAATGTTAAACAAGGTACACTTAGTTTTGTAAAAAGTATCACCGAGAAATGGAAAGAAATCCCAAGTTGTTTGTTTGGGGGGTGGGTTGGTGGTAGTGGTTACATTTACCAGAATTATCATTTTTACATTTCTCTTATTTTAAATCTTTCATTACTAAGCAATATGGTCACATAATAGTCTGTCACTAAATTCATGCTAAATTAAGGTAGAATAGCTGTGCTAGTAGCTTTGCAGATCTGTTAGAGGGTATAATTAAAATTTAAATTAAACGTTACTAACAATATTGGGTAGTCTAGAAAGTGCTACTACTTCAAATTGGGATTACATTTTGGCTGTATTGAGGATCAAAATCATATATATAGCATATAAGATACAATCTTTTCCTTTTTCCCAAGGTTAGAAAAGTTTAAAAGTAAGGTAACTGATTTCATTTTTCATTATATGCATTTGATGATCCATTGTTCTAGAACAAGTACGGAGCTTGTTGCCTCTACTATTAGCAAAATGTTTAGACTGAATTAACCTGTATATCGGCATCAATCTGTTTTGCAAATTAATTTACTTTTATGGTTTGTGAACATCTACGATGTTTTCTCTTAGATTTTTGTCAGATTTGGGGCCAGGCACTGCGGCTCACGCCTGTAATCCCAGCACTTTGGGAGGGTGAGGCGGGCGGATCGCTTGAGGCCAGGAGTTCGAGACCAGCCTGGCCAACATGGTGAAACCCCGTCTCTACTAAAAATACAAAAATTAGCCGGGCGTGGTGGCTCGTGCCTGTAATCCCAGCTACTCGGGAGGCTGAGGCAGGAGAATCGCTTGAATCCGGGAGGCGGAAGCTGCAGTGAGCCGAGATCGCGCCACAGCACTCAAACGTGGGCGACAGAGTGAGACTCCGTCTCAAAAAAAGAAAAAAAAGAAAAAGATTTTTGTCAAATTTGGACCTGATTTGGAAAAAAAAAACAAAAAAAACTCAAGACCAGTGCTCTTGAGGTGACCTAACAGGTTGGATTTAAAATAAAATTAGCTAATTGATTAGAGGTGATATGTAATATATGCAAATAACCATGGTTGAATTGTGTTCCCCGAAAGATATTTATTGAGTATTTGTGCACACCACTTTACATTTATTATCTCATTCAGTTTTCCTAAACAACCCTGCAGGTTATTACCAGGTACTTCTCTGCTCCCACTTTACACGTGAGGAAATTGGAGCATGGTTGTTAACTTGGAAAAGGCCACAAAGGTAGAACATTGCACTGCCTGAATTTGAACTCAGGGGCTCTAATATTAGAGCCCATTCTCTCAAACGTTTAGATGTGCTACTTACTACTTGATGAAATGTATGGTATTTTTATTACTGAGTGCATACAACTCACAAAAAGTTTAAAACTTTAAATAGTAGCTCCAAATAGTACCACCAGAGAAGCTTCCAGGGATTAGAAACATTTGGCTATTGACCTGCAGTCTAATGGAATTGTACAGAAACAAGGAGACCCGTTCTGGAAGTGGTCATTAAATCTCTCTTGAGTCCACATTTTCTCATTTATAAAACCGTAATATTACTTGCCTTTTAAAAAATCGAATGACAAAATTTATATAAAAAACTTAAAGCTTACCCTATTCCTCACCTCTGGTTTTTAATGGTTTACTCTGATGAAATAGTTTCAAGTTTACAAAAAAGTTGCAACAATAACACAGAGAGCTACCCTTTTGCAGATTTACCAATTAAAAAAAAAATGCTACATTGCTTGCTTACTCTCTCTGCCACTCACTCTCCCCATGCATATTCAGGCACATATACGTATTCATGTTATTATGTCTTCTGAACCATTGGAGACTCAGTTGTACACATCATGTTCTTTTACAATGAAAATCTTAATGTGTAATTTTTAAGAACAAAGATATTCTCTTACGCAACTACAGTGTTGATGTATTCAGGAAATTAATCTAATTTTATCCTTTGTTCCAATAAAGTGTTTTTTTTTCCCAAGCATTTTTTTCCTCAAGTACAGTTTCCAGTCCAAGATAATATATTTAATTTAGTTGCCATGTCTCTTTAATCTGGGATAGTTCCTTAGCCTTTTTTGTCTTTCATGAATTTGACATATCTAAGGATTGCAAAGCCTATGATTTTATTTTATGTTAATCAGTTTTTGGGTTTGCTGCTGTTTCCTCATGTTTAGATTCAGGTTATGTATCCTTGGCTGGGATACTACCATAGGTGATGCATGCTTCTTGAACTATTACATTTGGAGGCATAGGTTGTCCATCTTCATGATGTTAATTTTCCTAGTCACAGGGTTGTCCAGTTTCTCTGTTGTGTCATTTCTGTTTTTTTTTTTTTTTTTTTTCAAATTATCTGTGGGGAGACACTGAGACCATGCAGATGTCTTGCTCTTTTTTAAATGGACCACTTCTACATTTAACAACCATTGATCAATCTCCTGAACCTGTCTTTTCCACAATGGCTGCAAAATGGTAATGTTTCAGCTGCAACTCCCTCTGCTGTTCTGCTCTTTGGCTTCTTGGCCTAGAGCTCTGTGTTCGCTGATCCTTCACTAACCATCTCAATGATGCCTAGGTACTTCCTAGTCATAGTATTATTGGCAATTTTTGTTTTCTGAATTTAATCTTATTTATCAATATTATTTATCTTCTCCTCTCTTCAAACAGAAGCAGAATTAGATAGCTTTATGAAAGTAGATCCTATACCTAATTTATTGGCTAAAAAGGCCTGTGTATTAGATTATTGGCTTCAAGATTTTCAATTTCTTTATTTAAAATGTAAAGAACTTATTTTTGTACTCTTATTTTTTATTTTTTGAGACATGTCTTACTCTGTTGCCTAGGCTGGAGTGCAGTGGTGTGATCATGGCTCACTGCAGCCTCAACCACCTGGGCTCAAGTGATCCTTCCCACCTCAGGCTTCCGAGTAGCTGGGACTACAGGTGCATGCTACCATGCCCAGCTAATTTTTGTATTTATTGTAGAGATGGGGTCTTGCCATGTTGCCCAGGCTAGTCTTGAACTCCTAGGCTCAAGCAATCCGCCTGCCTCATCCTCCCAAGGTGCTGGAATTGGAGGCGTGCACCACTGTGCTTGGCCCCTTCCTTCTTTTTAAAATATTCTCAACTTTTATTTTCTGTTTTTTTCTAAGTTATTTTTCTTCATTTAAAAAAAAACTTCTTTTAACCAATTTGGGTATGTGTGCCTATAATTAAAAATAATTTTAATAATTCTGTTACTGGATTAAACATTTAATTAGGAATTAATTTCTAGAAACAGACAAGACTAATTAATTTTTCTTAATTACAATAGTAAAGCTACTAAATTTGTAAATCTCTTTTCCTTTGAGAGCATCTTGGTGTATTAGAAGGAAGACTGAGGCTGGGAATGGTGGCCCCTGCCTGTAATCTTAGCATTTTGGGAGGCCCAGGCAGGAGGATTGCTTGAACCCAGGAGTTCCAGACCAGCCTGGGCAACATAGTGAGACCTTGTCTCTATAAATGAAAATGGGAAGAAAAAACAAAAAACACTGGGCCCAGAGTCAGAAGACCTGGATTTAAGTTGATGTTTTCCATTTGTAGTAGTGCTTCCTTGTTCAAGTTGCTGATCTCTTCAAACCTCAGTTTCCTCATTTCTAGACAGGATGTGATAATACTTGCCTCTTTTGTGAGGATCTCATAAGATGGTGTACTTCAAAGTGATTTCTAAACTAGGATATTAACTAACGCTATTTGGGAAAGTTGGTGAAGACTTCACTGAGGTAGTGACACTTTAGATCTTAAAGCCTGAGGTTTTTGCCAGGGGGAGGAAAGATGGATTCTTTAGGCAGAGTATGTAGAAACCAGAAGATTTGCAAAAGAAAAAGCATGTTCAAATGAGATGGATATTTAGACATCACAATTATGAATAGTAGGTAGTAAAGTATGGGAGTGGATGAAATCACCCAGGGAAGACTTTTCTTGTTAGACGAGAAGGCAGTTTGGACAAAACCCAGGGGACACCAGGATATAAAGTATGAATGGAAGAACTAGAAGAAGAGACTGAGCTCAGAAGGGTGGGAAACCACAGGAAGGTTTAAAAAAGAAGATGCTAACAGGAAAATTAAAAGAAGGAAATGTTCAGCTATGTCAGGAGTTGTAGAGTAAGGGCGAATAGAATGAAGGCTGAAAAGAGGCCCTTGGGTTTAACAACTGAAAGGTGACTTTAGCAGCCAGTAACTTAGCAATGCAGTACCTCCTGCACACGTTGAAAGGTAGCATTTTTACTCTGTTTAAATCGGGGTGGGCTTTTCATTTGTTTAGATTCAAAGAGCTAATTTAGATCCAAGCAAAGTACTGCATGCTTTCCTGTAGTCAGTAATACAACCCAGTGTATTTGGATTGCATCAATAAAGCCTGACTTATTTTTTAACTTAAATCTTATTCATTGTCAACTTTACAATATCAAACATGAAAATTCTATTACATTCATTCTTAACCTTTAATATCAGTGATTCTCAGGAGAGTCCAGTAGGAAGATTACATGTGTCTGTGGTTTGTACGCAATTATAGCAACTCTGACTTTATCTCCACTACTTTTTGTATCTTTCTGGAAGGCATATAGAAATGCAGCTGAGTGAGATTCATTTACTTAGAGGGATGTTATTGAATATACTTTCTTAAAAATACAATTTTATTAATAGTAACGCATTATATTTGACATACCTTGAAGAGTCATTGTGTCTCACTATAGGGTTCTAAACTTGTGTTTAAGTCCATTTTTTATTAATACTTAATTTTATCTAGTGTCTGTACCATATTTTTGGGTGTTTTTTTTTCAGTTAACATTTTTTCATGGTCTAGTTGTTTAGAGCTTGCTCTACTTTCTTTTTGCTTATCCTAGTATTTCTCATTTAAACTTTATCTCATTGTGTATTTTCAGTTTATGTAGTTGCTCAGTGAATATTTCTTAAATATTTATATAGATAAATCGTTCACACATTCTGCTCATATTAAAGACTATGATTTGTGTGAAGGTGCCTAGCAAAGTGTTTGGCTCATAATTTTGCTTAATAAAATATTTTCAGATCCTTTTACTCAATTCAGTGATTTAGATTCCATTAACATTTGCTCTCTCATTAGCCAATGTTGTTAAAAAATGAAGCATGACTGATTCCGTGGACCCTATACAGAAGGAAACCCTCATCTGGTATCTCCATTGTATTGTAGTACAGCGTCACCCTGAAGCTAATTTTGTGTAGTTCACTTGGGTCTTTGCTGTGGTTAGGATTAACTGACTCGGAATTGTCATGTAGGTATGGAATGAACTTTACAATCAGGATTTTTAGTCTTTATCCCAGTCTTCAAAGGCATCTTTACCTCCCAGTCTTGGATTATTCCATATGTATGGTTCATTCCTCTGTGTTTTCACCATAAAAATGTATAACAATTATAAGGTCTTTATCTTGTTTTTAAGAAACTCAGACTTTATTTGGAGAGATTAGGCTAATGTGAACTAACCGTCAGTAATTCAAGTATACAATTAGTGTTAAATTGTGTAATTCAACTTTTCAGTGTGACATACCTATTGAAAATTATTTGTTATAAGCCTTTGTTTGTGTAAACAGTGATTTACTGAAGAAAATGGAAATGCTGGAATTTTGAAATGTTAAGGACATTTTAGTTTGAGACGTTGAAGTGTTGGTGCCCTGAGTCATAAGCATGACATGAAGAGGCACGGGCTTCTTCCTCATTGTGAATTCCTTTCTCTTGTGGTCAGGAGTTCAGGGTTGCTGCTATGAAAATATGCTTCAGTCATGATTTTGTTAGCATACTGTTATACATCTGATCATCTTTAGTTATGAAGATTTAAATCTCTTGCGTTCTAATAATTCCAGGTTTGATAACTGATCTGTCTTGTTTATTATGTTTAGCTAATTGAAATTTATGGTCATTAGATCTGGTACTAGAGCTGTTAACATATTTGCTTGCTACATATGTAAACTGGATCCTACTTTTTTTTTTTTTTTACAAGGGGTACATTAAGTTATTAGGAAATTTTAGTATTTTATTGATTTTTCACTAAATTTCAGCATTTGTTCCAAGGTGACTAAAAATAAAAGAAGAAACTGTATACTAGTATCTGCAGTGCATTCCTAGCAGCTGAACTAGTTGTTTTTGTCTTCATAAAAATAAGATCGTAAGTTTTACAAAGGGCCAACTATTCAAATTAAGGATTGTCATTTCAGTGGTGCAGTAGGGTTCCATTTATGATTTAATTCTTGAAATATATTTCAAATTAAATAAGATTTTACTACATTGAATAGAAATTTGATGAAATACTGCCTGTAAACAGAGTCTTACTTTCCAACAGATTATAAAACCTTTTATCTTATTTTGCTTTGCTTGCATATCTCCTTGAAGGAGAGTTGGTTCTGACTTCTACATTTTGTCTTAATAAATATTCAAGAAAATATTCTTTCTTGACAGTAGGATATGTTATTTTTAAAATCACTGATCTGGTAAAATTTGAGGAGAAAAATCTGAAAATTAAATTTCAAGCCTTACCATTAAATCATAAGATGTGAGATTTTATGTTATTTAAAAAAAATTTAGTATTTGGAGCAACATTACCAGAGCTGAATGATTAAAGCACATGAAAAAGGCAGACAGATGGTTGGTTGAAATGTTCTTTTTTGCTGCATGAAAAGTTATAAATGCTCATAGAATGACAAATGTATTACAGTGAAATAATTTGACAGTATTGCACTTGTGTATATAAATGAACTACTGACAAAAACAAATTGCCTGCAGTCCAAATTCAAAATTTAAAATGAAGAGCTTAAAGTAGAATAATCAAGAAGGAAATGATTTTCCTCTATTTCATATTATTATGAATAACGTTGGTTCGTGTATTTAGAGAAGGCTTATTTAGCATATCAGCTGGAAAGACTTAATAGATCTACAAAAGTGAACAGTTTATAGCCAATATCTGTTTATTGATGGACTGATTATTTATATTGCCGATAGGAACCAGCCTAATTAGAAGTCCACTGTCTTTAATTCAGCTGA
Organism: Pan troglodytes; assembly: GCF_028858775.2. Taxonomy (NCBI): domain Eukaryota; kingdom Metazoa; phylum Chordata; class Mammalia; order Primates; family Hominidae; genus Pan; species Pan troglodytes. The sequence goes on from NC_072402.2 coordinate 37,765,905, forward strand.
GTGAGTTGGCATGGTAGCTGGACAAATGACAGAAGAATGAATAAGGCTCTGTCTCAGTTTGTTTTATGCTGCTATAACAAAAAACCTGAGACTGGGTAATTTCTAAAGAATATAATTTTATTTCTCACATTTTTGGAGGCCAGGAAGTCCAAGATTGAGTCACAGGCAGGTTTAGTTTCCTGGTGAGGGCTGCTCTTTGCTTCTACGATGGTCCGTTGTTGCCGCATCCTCTGGAGGGGAGTAATGCTGTGTCCTAACTGGGCAGAAGGTGGAAGGGCAAGAGAATGGAAGACTGTGAAGCCTCTTTTGCAAGGGCCTTAATCTCATTCATGAAGGGAGGAGCCCTCATGACTAAATCTTAAAGGCCCCACCTCTTAATGCTATCATATTGGCCATTAAGTTTGAACATCTGAATTTTGGAGAGGACGCATTGAAACCATAGTAGGGTGGTTCCAAAATCATAGGTTGGCAGAGCTAGGCATCACCCAACTTTATTCTTGGAATGGGTTTTCTGCAAGTTTTTAAAGCCTAGGTTGAGAATGTGGTCAAGAAGGATGTGGGGGAAATTAATTAGTAAAATATGAGGGCAGAGAGATAAGGGGCAGAGTGGAAGGTGGAGACCTGATTGTGTAGGGCCTTGTAAAATCATTGTAAGGTCTTTGATTTTACTCTGAGTGAGAAGGGATGCCATTTGGAGAGTTTTGAGCAGAGGGGTGAAATGATTGTTTACCCTTTAAAGGGACATTTTGCCTCTTGAACTAGGAGTGGACTGCAGATTTGAGGCAAGGACCAGCAAGGAGACTATTACAGTAATTCAGGCAAGAGAAGGTGATCAGATTGGTGGTAGTGGAGAGAAGTGGGTGAGTTATGGATATATTTGAAAGGTAGAGCCAATGAGATTTGCTGATAGTTTGGATGTGATATGTGTGTGGGAGAAAAGATATCAAGGGTGGATACAAAGTTTTTCGCCTACACAGCTGGAAGTTTGGAATAGCTGTCAACTAAAATGAAGAATATTGTGCAAAGAGGAATTTTTTTTTAAAGGGGGAAAGGGACCAAGAGCTTGTGCATGTTAAGTTTGAGATGCGATTAGGCATCCATGTGGAGATACTAAACAGGCAGTTGGATATCAGAGTCTGGAGCTTAGAGGAGGAGTCAGGCTAGAAGTATAAATTTGGGAGTCATCAGGTATCATGGGATTGGATGAGACACTGAGGAAGTGAGTGTAGAAAAAGGTCAGAGTCAGTCAGTCCTGGGACATTGCTGGAGTAATTGTGTCAAATAATACAAATAGGTCAAGTAAGATGATTACTGAGAAGGGAGTTTTGGATTTGTCACTGGGTGGACTTTGGTGACCTTGACAAGCAGTTTAGGTGCACTGGTGGGGCTGAAAGCCTCATGAGTGGGCTCAAGAGAGAAGGAAGAAGAAGAATTGTGGTTAGTAGTTTTGTTTTTTGAGACAGAGTCTTGCTCTGTCGCCCAGGCTGGAGTGCAGTGGCGCGATCTCGACTCACTGCAAGCTCCGCCTCCCGGGTTCACGCCATTCTCCTGCCTCAGCCTCCCGAGTAGCTGGGACTACAGGCGCCCGCCACCACGCCCGGCTAATTTTTTTTGTATTTTTAGTAGAGACGGGGTTTCACCGTGTTAGCCGGGATGGTCTCCATCTCCTGATCTCATGATCTGCCCGCCTCGGCCTCCCAAAGTGCTGGGATTTACAGGTGTGAGCCACCGCGCCTGGCTGTTAGTATATTTTTAAGTATAGAAGAGCAGAGAAATGGAGCAGCACTTGGAGAGGAATGTTATGTCAAGGAATTTTTCCTTAAGGTAGGAGAAACTGTATTATCTTGTTTGCTGATGGAACCAACTGATGTAGAGGAGAGAAAATAGATGATGCATTAGAGAGAAGGAAAATTGCTGGAGAATTGCTGATATCCCCTTTTTCTTCTAGAAAACTTACAGATACAGGTTAGCTGAAAAATAACAACCCTAATTTCAATATCCAGAAGAAATCGGTTAATATAGTATATATCTTTTAGCCTTTTTTCTTTTGCATATATATTTATATGTATGTATGTGTATATCATGTGTTTTTAGAGCAAAGCTATATGCTTTTATAATATGACATTATAATTTGCTTGTTTCATTTACCAATGCATGAAGCCTGCTCATTTCTTAAAATGATAGTCCTTTTAGGACAAATTGTAGTTAAATTACTATCTATTAGCTATTAGGAAAGTAAACAACTAAGGTATACAAATGAGGTTATGTAGCTGGCTCCACTAAAGGATTTAAATAGTATCTTATGTAGAATGGACCTTATTAATTATTACCTACATAAATAGAATAACCTTGCAAAAGAATGAATACTAATGATGTTAGATAGTAGCACTGATGAGGACTTTCCACACATACCTGTGTATACCAGGCCGACAGAATAGCATATACCTAGGTTTAGAGCTGTAATGTTCAATACAGTAGCAACTAGCCAAATGTAGCTATTTAAATTTAATTTAATTAAATTTAATTTCTCCACAACTGTAGCCACATTTCATGTATGTGATGTAGCTAGCAGTTACTATATTGGATAATGCAGATAAGTGATTATTTCTGTTATCACGGAACATTCTATTGGATACTGCTGGTTTAGAGGCAAGGATTTATGGCTTACTTAGGGAACAGGAAACAATTCAGTGTGGCAAGAGCACATAGTTGGGAGGAAATGAGGGACTGACTGGTGAAAGATGGTTAGGAGGTAATCAGTCTGTATTATGAAGAGTTTTGCATACCATGCTCAGAAATTTGGATTTTATCATGAAGGTTTGCACAGTAAGGAGGGCTAAAGTATAGGAGCAACATAAAATGATTTATTTTTTAAAAAGATCACCTTGGCTACACCAGTGTTTTTGGATTGGACAAGTATGTGAATGATGCTAGAATTCTGTGATACTGGAAACACAGATGGATAGAGTAAGTTTGGAGTGAGGAGGGTAGGTGTTGAGGTCCGTTTTGGATCTGCTGAATTTGAATTGATAGTTAGGCATTCATTGAGCAGTTAGATAGATAGATAAGGTATTCAGGACAGATACCTGGGCTGGTGATGTAGATTTGGGAGTCATTAGTTGATGACATTGTAGTTGGAGCCATTGAGTGGAAAGTGTGTGTGCGGCATGTGAAGAGAAGGCCAGTGAGGAATCTTAGTAAAGTCTACATTGAAGAGAGTAGGAGAATTGGAACTTACTTAGAAAACTAAGAAGGGAGAATTCAGTTTTGGGAAACCATGAAAGTTGATTGTACAAGTTTTTGAATTGTGTTTAAGGTATAAGAAAAGGGCGAAACTTAATTCCTACTTCCGTAGGAGGAAGACAGCCGATAAATGGTTTATTGTGTGGTTTGTTGAGACAGTGTGGTATGACGGTTAGACACACCCACTCTGGAACTATTCCTGGGTGTCAAAATGTGGCACAGAGTTAATAAATTGTACTTGGACAGATTATTTTACAACTCTCTGCCCTTGGTTTTCTTATGTGTAAAATGGGGATGAGGATGATAATGTACCTACACTCATTGACTAGTTATGAGGATTAAAAGATTTAATATATGTAGATAGTGCCTGGTACATAATAAACATAGTAATTATGATTACCATTATAACACCATTAAAGTCATTTAAAGTTTTGTTTTCATTTTTCTTTTTTGGTTTTAAGAGACACAATCTCTTTCTGTGCCCCAGGCTGGGGTGCAGTGGCCCTATCATGGCTTACTCCTGGGCTCTAGTGATCCTTCTGCCTCAGCCTCCTGAGTAGCTGGGACTGCAGACATGTATCACCATGCCTAGCTATTTTTTTTTTTTTTTTTGGTAGAGACAAGTCTTACTATGTTGCCCACGCTGGTCTTGAACTCCTGGGCTCAAGCCGTCCTCCTGCCTCGGCCTCCCAAAGTGCTAGGAGTACAGGCATGAGCCACCATGCCTGGCCTGTTTTATTTTTAATATGATGTACTTTTTAAGCTATTATAATTTTAGAATTATTGTTAATTTTCACATTAACCATTGCTTTATGTTTTTAATTTTCAAATTTTCATCAAACTTCAGTTTTTCTGAATTATATTTCACAAGTGTTTGAAACAACTAAATATATTTACTTTTAATGGCAAAAACTGCAGTTACTTTTGCACCAGCTTAATACAAAGTACCTTTAATGTGCACCACATAAAAATAAATGAAATTAATAAGCCCTGATTCTTCTGTGTGATTATCAAGGATTTGGGAACAATGATTATAGTACAAAGGAGTAAAAAGTGTATTTGTTTTAAACTTTTTTTTTTTCAATTTTCAGTCTTCTTTTGTATCCTATGGCTTTGAAGCTGTTCTTGAAGAAGCAGCCTATTTCTCGTTTTTCCTAAAAGAAGGCAGGCTTATGTATGTTTTGCTTTAACAGAAATAAAAAGAGGAGGGGCTAAATGGTCAGCAGTGCCAGCTGCTGGTATGGAATCAAGTAAAATGGTAAGGCAGTTTTAGGCAGTTGTTGGTGACCTTGGTGGTGGTGACAGCAGTGTCAAGGGATGTTGAGTGTGGAAATCGATGGCAGTCCATTGGTGGATGGGTGAGAACTGAGTAAAAGAAGATCACTTCTCTGAAGAACTTTGGCTTTCAGGTAGAGGAGGAAGGATGGTTATTGCAGGGAGACATGGAGTCTAACGAGCTTTTTTTTCTTTTAGAGTAGTTTCTCTTTTATTTTTAATTATGGTAAAATACACCTGAATAACTTTATCATCCTAACCATTTTTTCCCCTGTTTGACAAGGTATCAAGCAACCTAACCATTGTTAAGTGTGCAGTTCAGTGGCATTAAATATATTCATATTGTTAGGCAATCGTTACCACCATGCCTCTCCAGAACTCTTTTTATATGCACCACTGAAACTCTGCACCCATTAAATAAATCCCTATTTTCTCCTCTCTCCTATTCCTACATACACACAGAGTCCCATCTATTTTGATACTTTGTATATTACTTAAATAATTTTGGATGATAGTGACTGCAAATGATTTTTTTCTTAGCATTCTTAGTATTGTAAAACTGTTTTTCATTCATGTAGCAAAACTATAAAAAAAGTTTCAATATAGTTTGGTCAATAGGATATGTTTATGTTTCAAAAATGTAAAACTACACATGGAAATAAGTTAGTCAGTCTTTTAAAAATAAATTATAATGGGATAATTAACTATAGATGAGAACTGTTTTTTTTTTTTTTTTTTTTTTTGAGGCAGAGTTTTGGTCTTGTTGCCCAGGCTGGAGTGCAGTGGCACGATCTTGGCTCACTGCATTCTCTGCTTCCTAGGTTCAAGCGATTCTCCTGCCTCAGCTTCTTGAGTGGCTGGGATTACAGGCATGCACCACCATGCCCGGCTAATTTTGTGCTTTTAGTAGAGATAGGGTTTTGCCATGTTGGTCAGGATGGTCTCGAGCTGCTGACCTCGGGTGATCCACCTGCCTTGGCCTCCCAAAGTGCTGGAATTACAGGTGCGAGCCACTGCGCCCGGCCGAGAATTGTTTTTCAGTGATAGCATACTTTAAAATAATCACATAAAACTTAAGTGATTTGCACTTTTAGATTCTATTCCTGTCAAGTACAAATTTGTAGGACTTTTTTTCTGTTTCTGGTTCTACATAGCCTTCATCAGGAAACTTGGTGGGACCATGTGACTTTAAAAAAATTGTGGTAAAAAACATATAACATTAAATTTACTATCTTAACCATTTTTGAGTGTACAATTCAGTAGTGTTAACTATATTCACATTGTTGTGCTACAGATGTCTAGAACTGTTTCATCTGCAATACTGCCCTGTGACTTTTTAAAAACTAATTTTTTTATTGAGATTTCCAAGTGCTTCAGGGACAAAGGCAGACATTGCATATTGGTTTCCTGAATTCCCTGTACAGAATGCTGATCCAAACTCATCAGATGGAAAACTTGCCTTCTGTGGCCTTGGAAAGTTGTTGTTGTTGTTTTTTTAAAGAATTTAAAAATTAATCTAGCTTTGAGTTGGCATATCTTATTAACACAGTTGTAGAAAACTTATATTTCCTCTACTATAGTTTATGAATTTCTTGGAGAAAAATCTAATACTAATACTCAAACTTGATGCACAAACGGATTCTTTGGCATGTTTGTGTGTATGCCCATCTGTTACTGTGGCACCATGCCTATTATTACTGTGGCATGCCAATAGCAGTGAGCCATGTGAGCCAACAAAGATGAATTGTTTGGATGGAATACACTATTCTGTAATACTAATTAATTTTGAGCTGATGAATCTACATGAGATAATGTTAACCAAATACAGTCAAAGTAATGTCAGTGAAAATAAAATTTATTTTGACTTATACAGAAGTGTATCACAGATGTTTTAGACTACCATTGAGAATAATTAGAATCAGTGTTTACTATGTTTCTAGTGATCAGTTTTCTTTTCATAAAAATTTTGAGTTTAAAAGAAAAGTTCTTCTTGTGATTATAGATTAAGTAGGGAGGGGGATGACACTCCAGGTTATGGATTTTATACCTTTTATAAGGTATTACTGTATAGTTCTTGAAATATATTCTTTTTTTTTTTTTTTTGAGACAGAGTCTCACCCTGTCGCCCAGGCTGGAGTGCAGTGGCACGATCTCGGCTCACTGCAGCCTCAACCTCCTGGTCTGATCCTCCCACTTCAGCCTCCTGAGTAGCTGGGCCCACAGGTGTACACCACCATGCCTGGCTAATATATATATATATATTTAAGTCATCTATATATATATATTTATATATATTTAAGTACTATATATATATATTTAAGTCCTATATATATATACACCTATATATACATATATAGGACTTAATATATAATATATATAAATTTTATATAATATGTTAAAAAATATATATTTTTCTTTTGTAGAGATTAGGTCTCCCTATGTTGCTCAGGCTGTTCTTGAACTCCTGGGCTCAAGCGATCCTCCTGCCTCCGCATCCCAAAGTCTTGGGATTGCAGGCATGAGTCACAGTGCCCGGCCATTGAAATATATTCTTAATATAGTCAGCTTTATAGCAGAAATTGACAGCGTAGTATGGTGAATAGGAAGAATGTTGAATTTTTAAACAAGATTGAAATTTAATTCCTTGCTTTGCCATTCCCTGGTTTTATGATGATATACATAAAAGGCATGTGATTTTAGAATTTCTCACATGCTATGTAATCTTATGTTACCTTTATATATTCTGAGACTTGGTTTACTCATCTATTAAATGGGAACAATAATAGCTACACACGCTTCATAGAGACTTTGTGATACTAAAATAAGACAGTGTTATAAGCTTCAGAAAATAATACCACTACCACGTGGCTAAATAAGTTAATAATATGTTATAAACACAAGACATGTTAGCGGTGAGTTAGTCAATGATGTGGAAAGGATATAACTTCCAATCCCATATCCCATACCTCCCATTCATGTGTAACTACAAAGAACAAGTTCTTATGTATCCTTTCAGAAACTTTTTTAAAAAATTAAATGATCATATATATACTATTCTCTATGTATCTTGCTTTTCACCTGGTATATTTTAAAAGATCTTTCCATATGTTGATATGTCTTTCCATATCAACATATGATACCATTTTAATCTTTTAAGCCAGCAATCGCCAAACCAGCAGTACCCAGGGACCTGTTTCATGGAAGACAGTTTTTCCATGGAAGGGGGTGGGGATTGGCTTGGGGATGAGACTATTCCACCTCAGATCAGGCATTAGATTCTCGTAAGGAGCGTGCAGCCTAGATCCCTCGCATGCACAGTTTACAAGAGGGTTTGCACTCCTCTGATAATCTAATGCCGCTACTGATCTGACAGGAGGCGGAGCTCAGGCAATAATACTCCTCATCTGCCACTTGCCTGCTGTGTGGCATCCTGGTTTCTAACAAGCCACAGATGGGTGATGTTCTGTGGCCTGGGGGTTGAGGACCCCTGTTTTAAACCACTGTGTAATAGTTCCTCATAATTAATTAGTCCCCTTTTGGAGGGGCATTTGATTGATTTCACTTTTCATCACATAAAAACAATATTTCAACATAAGTTTTTGCATACCTGTGTGAATTTATCTATTTGTAGGAAAAAAGTTTTACAGGAAATCTCATAGAGCCACTGACATAGTTTAGTTTATATATGGTGATGCATAAAATTTGTAACAGGCAAAAAGTTCCTTTTCACTGTTTAAAAACACTGTAAACCAAAAATGCCACTTTGTATAGAAGATTAAGATTGGGGGAGTCTCAGAAGCAATAAAAGGAAACATTAACAAATATACTACTGAATTGTCACATTCTAGAAGACATTCCTAATCTCCTGAGCAAAGGTAAAACATACTTCCTGCTGCCTACCAAGAGGCCAAGTAGCTGAGGGCATTGATAAAGATCATGGCAAATATGAAGATGTCCTGTGATGTCTGTATGACATCATGGCTTTTAATACGCATATGAATGATATGAAGACATGGAAGATATATGCTTGGTTTTTAACTTTTATTGGGATCATGGATCCTTTTGAGACTTTACAGTGAAAGGGTTCTTCTGTGTCTTTCTAAGAAACAAGTTTAGTATATAGCCTGCTTTCATTTGTTTTTTCAACTAATGTTTATTGTGTATCTGTTATGGACCGGTAAGGAATGTAACCTGCTTCAGCCTACCTTTAGAGGCCCTTCATAGATCTTCTTTTGGGTTCTTTATAGCCAAGCTTGTTCTTGCTCTGTTATCTTGTATGATTTCTTTGGTTGTCTCCTTGTACTTCGAGACCTCGGATCACTTATCCGTGGAGGTCTTTTGTGATCACCCAGTCTTACTTTATTGCATTCCTTATTTTAATTGTTTCTGTACTACTTATCTGATCTTTCTTTATGTTTTTGTTCCTCCCTGCTTTCTTCCTTCTCTGCCTCGCTGTCTCCCTCTTTCCTTCCCTCCCTTCTCCTTTTTTTCCTGTCATTCCCCTTAAACTCCCTCCCACCAATTCCTTGTTTGTTAAAATTTAGGTCCTAGAATATTCAGGGACTTCAGTACTTAGAGCAGCTTCTGGCATATAATGGATGTTGGATAAATAAATGTGCTAGGCCCAGTGATAAGTGCTTTATGATTTTATTAAGTCTTCATGACAACCTATTTGAAATAGACATCAGCTTTTAGTTTTGTTGATTTTTCTCTATTGTAGTTTTGTTTCATAGAGGCTTTGTGATACTAAGATAAAAGCTTCAGAAAATAATACCAGGTAGCTAAATAAGTTAATAATACACTATAAATGCAAAACATGTTAGTCTGTTTTATTAAATTCTTCTTGTATCTTTATTATTTTATTACTTGTACTTTGAGTTCAATTTGCTGTTTTTTTTCCTAGCATTCTGAGATGGAAACTTAGATCATTGATTTTTAATCTTTCTGATTTTGTATTGTAATTAGAAATATAAATTTGCTTCTTCTTCTTCTTTTTTTTTTTTTAGGGGCAGGGTCTTGCTCTGTCACTCATGTTGAAGTGAAATGGTGCGATCTTGGCTCACTGCCGCCTCAGCTTCCCAGACTCAAGTGGTCCTCCTACCTCAGCCTCCTGAGTAGCTGGGACTAAAGGTGCATGCCACCATGCCTGACTAATTTTTTGATTTTTTTGTGGTGAAAGGGTCTTGCCGTGTTGCCCAGGCTGGTCTTGAACTCCTGGGCTCAAGCAATCCTCCCACCTCAGCCTCTTGAGTAACTAGGACTGTAGGTGTATGCCACCAAGTCCAACTAATTTTTGGATTTTTTGTGGAGATAGCGTCTTTGTTATGTTGCCTAGGCTGGTCTTGAACTGCTGAGCTCAAGTGATCCTCCTGCCTTGGTCTCCCAAAATGCTGGGATTACAGGCATGAGTCACCTCCCCCAGCCTAAATTTGCTTCTAAATATTGCTTTAGCTGCATCCCACAAGTTATGAAATGTTGCACTTTGTCAAATCACAAAGTATGTTGCAGGCTGGCATGGTGGCTCACACTTGCAATCCTAGCATTTTTGGAGACTGAGGTGGGAGGATTGCTTGAGTTCAAAAGTTCAAGATCAGCCTGGACAACATAGGGAGACTCTATCTCTACAAAAAATAAAAAAACATTAGCCAGGCAAGGTAGCACATGCCTGTAGCCCCAGCTACTTGGGAGGCTGAGGTGGGAGGATCTCATGAGCTTAGGAGTTTGAGGCTGCAGTGAGCTGTGATCATACTACTGCACTCCAGCCTGGGCAATAGAGCAAGACCCTATCTCAAAAAAAAAAAAATTACCATTATGTGAGCACTTTTTAGTTTTTATTTTATTTTTTAATTATTGATTTCTATTTAGATTCCACATACTCTGATTCTTATACCTTTCAAATTTGTTGAAACCTTATCCAGCATATAGTCTATTTTGGTAAATGTCCTATGTACAATTGAAAAGAATGTTTATTCTGCAGTTGTTGGATATATTGTTCTATGCTTGTAAGTTTAAGTTGTTTAATTATGTTGTTCGAATTTTTTACACCTGTATTGAATTTTTTGTTTCCTGGTTCTGCCAGTTACTGAGAGGTGTGTTAAAATTGCCAATCATGGCCGGGGGCAGTGGCTCATGCCTGTTATCCAGCACTTTGGAAGGCCGAGGTAGGTGGATCACGAGGTCAGGAGATTGAGACCATATTAGTCAACATGGTGAAACCTGTCTCTACTAAAATACAAAAAATTAGCTGGGTGTGGTGGCGCGTGCCTATAATCCCAGCTACTTGGGAGGCTGAGGCAGGGAAATTGCTTGAACCCGGGAGGCGGAGGTTGCAGTGAGCTGAGATTGCACCACCGCACTCCAACCTGGTGACAGAGCAAGACTCTGTCCCCAAAAAAAAAAAAAAATTGCCGATCATGATTATGGATGTGTGTTTTTCTTCCATGAGTCTGTCAGCATTTGCTTTACATATGGAAACTGTAAATTTAGAATCTGTATAAATTGCATATAAATGTAAAATTATTTTCCTTTTGAAATGATACCCTATGTCCAGACAGCAGATCTTCAGCTTTTATTTGTTTGAAAACCACTTTATTTCACCTTTAGTGAAATAAAGAATATTTTTAATATCCTGGGTATGGAATTCTATGTTGGCATTCTTTTCTCTTTCAGCCCTTTAAATATGTCATTCCGATATCTTTTGGCCTTTGTAATGTCTGTTGAAATGTTATTCCTTTTAAGGTAGGGACCAGCAAACCACCCATCTGTTTATGTACATAAAGTTTTATTAGAACACAACCATGCCCATTTGTTTTTGTATTATCTATAGATGCTTTCATTGTGCAATAGCAGAGTTGACTAGTTACATCAGAGATGGTATGGCTGGTAAAACTTAAAATATTTACTTTCTGGCCCTTTACGTTTGTTGACTCCTGTCTCAAGGTGATTTTCTGGATGCCTTTTTTTTTAAAAAAAGATAGGGTCTCACCCAGGCTGAGTGCAGTGGTGTAATCATAGCTCACTGCAGCCTTGAACTCCTGGGCTCAAACAATCCTCTTGCCTCAGCCTTCTGAGTAGCTAGGATTATAGGTGCACACTATCATGCCCAGCTAATTTTTTAAAAATATTTTTTGTAGAGACTGGGCCTCACTATGTTGTGCCCAGACTGGTCTTGAACTCCTGGCCTTAAGCAATCCTCTTGCATTGGCCTCCCAAAGTGCTCGATTATAGGCATGATTCACCATGCTCAGCCTCTGGATGCTTTTAAGATTTTTCTCATTGTTTCTTGTTTTCAGCAGTTTGACTATGCTGTACCTGGTGTAGTTTTATGTTTGTCCTTTTTTTCTAAGATTTTTAAATATGTGGGTTTATGTTTTTCATAGGTTCAGAACAATTCTTAACCATTATCTCTTCAAATACTGCTTTTGTTTCATACTCTCTTTTCTCTTTGGAACTCTAATTAGAGGTATGTTAGAAATTTTACCTTTATCTCATATGCCTCTGATGCTCTGTTCTATTTTTTCCATTCTTTTATTTCTCTGTGCTTCAATTTGTATATTTTCTCTTGACCTGCCTTCAAGTTCGATAATCCTTTTTTTCTCCTATTTCCAGTCTGCCATTAAACCTATCTAATGAGTTCTTAATTTCGTATACTATGCTTTTCAGTTCTGAATGTCCATTTGGTTGTTTTGTATGGATTCTGCTAATTGTTGATTTCTGTGTTGTTTCATCTGTTTTGTCCATCTCTTCTACATTTTTCTGACCATATTAATTGTAATTATTTTAAAATCCCTGTGTGATAACTCTGGTATCTGAGTCACTCGTGGATCTGCCTCTGGTTTTTTTTTTTTTTTTCCTTTTTTTCTTTTTTGGGCGGGGGTAATTTCATCCTGTTTTTAGTATGTCTCGTAAGTTTTGATCAGATGCTAGGTATTTAGGATAAAAATGATTGATGAAGCTTTGGGTGATAGCTTCTTCCATACAGGGCTGGGTTTTTGTTTTTGTTTTTTTTTCCAGCCAAGCAAATAGAATGTAAGCAGATCATTCTGATCTTGTCAAAGCTCAGTTTTAGACTTTTTAAGGTCTTGTTTATGGAACTTTTTCTTATACTCCTCGGGCATCTTCCTTAGCACTCTGTGTGGCTCTTCAGTAATCTTAATGGAAAGTCCAGGGCATTCACCAAAGCCTCTCTTCTGAGGACAGACTTGACAGCTGCTGTTTTTTGTTGTGTTTCCTGGAGTCTTGCCTTAGGAATTGCAGCCAACATTTTGCACACAGATTTTTGTGTACCTTGTCTCTGGTTCCCTCCTCTGTAATTTTGTCCTTCAAGTCTCAGTCATTGTGGCAGCCCTGGAATTCAACATTTGTCTCCTCAAGTTATTAAGACTGTGACTTCTCCTTGGGTTCTGTTCTCCCACATGGCAATTTGGGAAATGTACTGAGGGAAAAAGCTGGTGTGAATGAGGAGCTCTTTTTTTCCCTTGAGAGAGATAGGTTCTTACTCTGTCACCCAGGCCACAGTGCAGTGGCATCATCATGGTTCATTGCAGCCTTACCCTCTTGTGCTCAAGATTCTCCCACCGTGTCTCTGAGCAGCTGGGATTACAGGCTCATGTCACCACACCTGGCTACTTTTTGTGTTTTTAGTAAAGATGGAGTCTCACCATGTTGCCCAGGCTGGTCTCAAACTCCTGAGGTCAAGCTATCCGCTAGCCTCGGCCTCCCAAACTGCTGGGATTATATTAATAGGTGTGAGCCACTGTCCTGGCCTAGGGGCTCACTTTTTGTGCTTCTCTTCTTTCAAGGATCATGGCCCCTTAAGAGTACTTGTGTGTGTGTATATGTATATGCATACATATATGTGTGTATATGTATGTATTTCGGCTTTTATAGTTATTTTCTATGGCAGGTTTAGTTTTTTGTAAGCTACAGTGTCATGGACAGATATGGAAGTCCCTACAGTATATTCTGAATGTAGCAGCCAGAATGATCCTGTTAAATAGATCATGACTCTCCTGTGTTCAAAACCTGCAGTTCTTTATTTATTCAGAGTTAACACCAAAAACTTTTAGAGTTATTTGACCTGCTTATCCTCCCTATCCCCCTTTGCTCCCCATGATATCTGCATAACTAACTCTCTTATTTGAAAATCTTTGTTCAGATGTCACTTTTAAAATTTACTCAAACTGTGCTATTAAAATTGCCTCCTTCTTTCCTTTCTGTATCCTTTTCCTCTGTTTTTTTCCCCCTATATCACCTTATGACTTAAAAATGTCTTATTTATTATGTTTGTTGTTTCTTTTACTTAATAGAATGAAATCCCTATGAGGGCAAGGGTTTTTCCTATCACTTTTGTTCATTGCTGTGTCACAAATGCGAATGGAGAACCAGATGAGAATAGAGCTTCAGAATCTAAAGGAGGAGGGAATTTCAAGATGGAAGAGTAATGGTCATATGTATCAGATGTCAACAGAAAGAGCCAAACTTTGTAAAATAATTGAAGAGGTTTATTCTGAGCCACATATGAGTGACCATGACCTCAAGAGATCCTGAGAACATGTGCCCAAGGTGGTTGGGTTACAACTTGATTTTATATTTTTAAGGAGACGTAAGACATCAGTTAGTACATGTGAGGTATACATTGGCTCAGTTGGGAAAGGCATGACAGCTTGAAGCAGGGGGCTTACAGGTTACAGGTGGATTTAAAGATTTTCTGATTGGCAATTACTTGAAAGAGTTAAGTTGTTATTGAAAAACCTGGGATCAAGAGAAAGGTGTGGCTGGGTTAGGATAAAGGGCTGTAGAAACCAAGATTCTTATGAATTCTGTTAGGTGGCTGCCTTTAGAGACAATAGATGGCAAATGTTTCCTATTCAAATCTTTAAAAGTGCTGGACTCTCAGTTAATCTCTTTAGAATTGTTAGAGCCTGGAAGGGGAAACTCTGTAGAGATCCTTTACAGATGCAGATTTTCTTCCACAAAAGGCTGCTTTGCAGGGCCGGTTCAAAAATATGGCAAAGAAGCATATTTTGGGGTAAAATATTTTGATTGCCTTCTTTATATGTCATGTGACGTTATGCTAGAGTCAGGTTGGAAAGTAAGCCACGTTATGTAGGGTTAAATTAAAATCCATCTGATGAGAATTTATGGTTTGTAGGGCAGGACTCCTCAGGCCCCTTAGGAATTTGGGCAAGAGAGAAAAAAGTCAGAGTTTAGTCCTCACAAGTACAGAGGAATAATCTGAAACTATTCATGAGATTTTACCTTGGATTTTTAAATTAAGACGTTGTTTGTTACCCTGTGTGAGAGACATTTTAAATTAAAGGTAAATGAGATTACCAAGAGTTGAGGAAGGGTCTGTAGGCTTTTTTCTTTTTAATCTTGTGAACAGTATAGGAGGAATATTCATATTTATTTGGATAATTTATGATTCTGACTTTTAGAAGGTTTGTTTGTTTTTTGTTTTTTGAGATGGAGTTTCACTCTTGTTGCCCAGGCTGGAGTGTAATGGTGCCATCTCGGCTCACTGCAACCTCCACCTCCCAGATTCAAGCAATTATCCTGCCTCAGCCTCCTGAATAGCTGGGATTACAGGCATGTGCCACCATGCCAGGCTAATTTTGTATTTTTAGTAGAGATGGGGTTTCTTCATGTTGGTCAGGCTGGTCTCAAACTCCCGACCTCAGGTGATCCTCTCGCCTCAGCCTCCCAAAGTGCTGGGATTACAGGCTTGAGCCACTGTGCCCTGCCTAGAAAGTTAATAGATGGGTGAGCAGGTAAAGACACTAGCAATGGAGTTTTTTGTTTCTATTCACTGTTGCATTTATTAAGTGGAGGCTTTGTGCCAAAAGTTTTCCCCCTATATTACCTCATGACTTAAAAATTTCTTACTTATTATGTTTGTTGTTTCTTTTACTTAATAGAATGAAATCCCTATGAGGGCAAGGGTTTTTCTGTCATTTTTGTTCATTGCTGTGTCACAAATGCGAATGGAGAACCAGATGAGAATAGAGCTACAGAATCAAAAGGAGGAGGGAATTTCAAGATGAAAGAGTAGTGGTCATGGGTATCAGATGTCAACAGAAAGAGCCAAAGTTCTGAGCACTCTGCAAGGGAAGCTTAGATCCTAAGTGAACTGAAAATGTTCCTAAGCCTTAATGTTTTGCACAAAAACATTATTATTATGAGGGCCACTCCCTTTAGCTACTTAGCACTGGGAAATGGTAAGTTCTGACTCTGTTTCCAGCGTTTTTTCTGCACGTCCATTCATATTTGCAGCGCACCACTTGGATAGTAGCATCTTTTATTGGAGTGGTTCTCTATGCCTAAAGAGGTGCCTGTGTTTTGGAATTTTTTGGTAGGGCTCCATAAAGGTCCAACCTTCCCTTCGTTGAATATTTTTATACATCCTTTTTTGGGCATGTATCTCTGATTGGAAATTGCTATTCCTTATCACTTTTCTAGTCCATGATTCCTGGATGTAAGTTTTAGGTGTTGCTTTCTATGGTATATAAATTTTGGTGTACCATAATTTTGAGGAAAAAGAAGGTAACTTTGTAGTGTGGGGCTCTCAAATGGTAAAAGTCCTTTCTTTTTTTCTTTTTAAAATTTCCAGTCCAATATTGATGGATACTTCTACAAAATACAATAAAAAATAAATTACTAGAAAAATAAAATGGGCCAGGCGTGGTGGCTCATTTCTGTAATCATAGCACTTTGGGAGGCCGAGGTTGGTGGATCACCTGAGGTCAGGAGTTCGAGACCAGCCTGGCCAACATGATGAAACCCCATCTCTACTTAAAATACAAAATTAGCTGGGTGTGGTGATGCACTCCTGTAATCCCAGCTACTCAGGAGGCTGAGGCAGGAGAATCACTTGAATCCAGGAGGCGGAGGTTGCGTGAGCCGAGATCACACTACTGCATTCCAGCCTGGGTGACAGAGTGAGACTCTGTCTCAAAAGAAAGAACAAACAAACAAAAACATAATAAAATTAAAGAAAAATAAAATGAAAAAGGCACACAAAATAAAATACAAGCCCCACTTTTTAAATTAGACTCAATAAACATAAAATTACATTGTCAAATTGTTCCGTCACGTTTCTCAATGTGCTTATTCTGAATTTTGGTACCTATCTCCTCATGGGTTGGTAACAAAAATTTGTGAATTAGTCATGATTCTTGGACGAGACTTTCTCAGATCATACTTTAAGTAGCACTGATATAGTGTACAGTACTACATAGTCTTAATTTTCCCCTTAATTTATGTTGTCTTTAGAAGGAGTAGAAGGTTTTAATGAGTTATGGATTATAGATTTATTAAAAAGAGAGGTAATTTACACTACATAATAGCCCTAACACATCCCTAGTTCTTATATATAACTGGTAAACTTTATTTTTCAGTTATAGTTACTAGTTCATTCTGGGGCTAAAATAAGAATGACTTTCCTGGTAATAGTAAGATTTGCCTTAACTGTTCAGTTATATATTCTTCTCTGTCCTTTGAAACTTAAAACTGGCCTATTTTGAACATGAGAGGAAAAGTTATACCATTTAACACCACAAGATGTCACTTATGTAAAAATAAAGTTGGTATCCTAATACTCAAAGCTAGAAAGCTACAGGTAACTAGGTAAATGAAGACACAGGTAAATTAAAAATGAATATATTTGAAACAACTATTGGTTTTCAGCAAAGAGTTGAGGAAAATATTGCTAATTCAGCATTATTTTGACTCAAATATTGATATTTAGCAAAACAGTATCTAAGATTTATGCAGTAATACATGTTAACTGATCATATTTGAATCTACGTAATGAAGAAGGTAGACCTAAAAGAACTTAATAAAAGTTAATGTATTTTGAGGGTAAAGTACGTGTTATGGTATTAACTTTCCTAAATCTGTACTGTTTTGGTGACAGGCAAAGAGGAATTTGGGAAGAAACATGTAATTTATATCAGAATTTTAAATAGATCCTTATGACATATGTGAGAAGCTGCATATTACATCAGGTTGAAACAGTGCCTAGGATTTTTCTTGTCTCTTCCCTGAACCTCAGAATTATTAGTTTCTCTTCCTATATTAATGCAGTATTTGTTGTTGAAGACTAGCTTTTCTGTTAACCATGAAGAGCAAAACCTTTAGCTTTAATATTGAGATTCTGTTTTCTTGTTTTTAGTTTCAGAGAGCAGGTGCTTGTTCTGGGAACTCTGGGAATTTGGGCTTTAGATGAGCAAACCAAGTTTCCATTAGTTTACGAGTAAGACTATGCCTGGAATTAGAGGTTGGGCTGTTCTAAAAATTGACACTTCATTCCTCTTCATTGCTCACTTCTCTCTCCAGATAAAACTGGTAGAGGAGAATAATGGGACACTTTGGGGAACAGAAAAGGGGAACAAGCAGGAGAAAATTGTTTTCTTTTTTGGCATGTGTGTATGTGTGACCACATTTCCTTTCTATTTAGTTCCTATCGAATTCTTTTTTCTTCTTACCTAACTTCAGTAAGATTTTTTTAAGGTTTCTTTGAGGGTTTAGGTTTTTCATTATAAAAGTATACATAGTCATTAAGTAAATAGGAAAATACAGCAAAAAGTAGAAGAACAAAATACAGTTACATATATAGTTCCATTAATTTCTCTCCCTTTTCTGTTACCTGTGAAATCTGAAAGAGCCTGAAAAGTTTTATGCAGGGATCCTAAATTCCTTAAAGTGAACATTTATAGTATGTGTAGTAGTTGTATGTTCTCAGAGACAGTTTTTATTTATTACTACCTCTACTGTTTAAATATTTTCAAGCTGTATTTTTAATTAGGAAGAAGTAGGTGTTTTAATTATTTAATTGTATTTTGTCTTCTCTACTGGTCACCATTGCATTTAATTTTATGAGCTGTTTGGAAAGTAAGGCTCATTTTTTTCATAATAAATTTCATTGCATTTATTCCTTTTAAAAAAATGTGCTTAGCTTTTACTTATTTTTTTCTTGCAATGACAGTTTGTAATATTTAACCCTTGTATTAGTTTGCTAGAGCTGCCATAACAAAATGCCACAGACTGGGTGGCTTAATCAGCAGAAATTAATTTTTTCACAATTAATGCCTGGGAGTACAAGATCAAGGTGTTGGCGGGTTTGGTTTCTGCTGAGGCCTTTCTCTCTGGCCTGCAGATGGCCACCTTCTTGCTGCAGTTATTTAACATTGCCTATGATATTACTTCTAATTCTTGTGAAAATGATATATTTTAAGCTATCTAATATAAAAATCAAAGTATGGATTTTTTTCTTCTCTTTTGTAATAGGAATGAAGATCTAAAGCAAATGTTAGAGAGCAACAAAGATTCTGCTAAACTGGATGCTATGAAGCGGATTGTTGGGGTAGGTAAAATACTCATTTACTTCAATTTTGGAAAAATGGACAAGCAGTGATCATATTATTATATATATATATAAAAATATGTTAAATACCAAGTCTAATATTCTGTTTGCCCTTAATATTAACTTAGAATTTCCTGTCCAAAAATGTTAAAGAAAAAAGTACATTATTGAAGTGTCAAAAATCAAGAAACTTAGGTTTTAATTTTATCTTTTCTCTGTTTTAATTTCCCTGTATCTAATTTCAAGGTATTTCCACTATGAGAATGAGGTAGTTAGTCATTTTGAAGACAAAATAAGATGATATACAAGCTATTTTGACTTCCTACACAGAGGGATACTAAAGAATGATTTTTTTTGTCCTTTCACAGCCTAAATGTTCTGAGCATACTTTCATCTGTTTTTCAAATCCTCTTACTACCAATAGAAACACTTTATTCAGTTTAGAAGCCTAGAACTTCTAATAAATATTATTAAATATAAGAGCATTCACCAGTGTTCAGCTGTAAAGCAAAACATAAACAATTGATTAATAAGTTATGAGGATTCTATTGCCAGAGAATTAAAGATATAATATAGTTCCTTAATTATTTTTAATGTTTTAATTTTAATTTTTTATTTTTCCAGGGTTCTAGTTGTATATACCATCTTTAGTAAAATAGTTTTGCAATTTATGTTGCACTCTCTGTACGTACTCATTTGATTTTCCACATTCACAGAGAAAAAACTTGCTTAATTCCAGTGACTATCTGATGCTCAGGAGTTTTGCTTTTGTTTCGCTGGAATCAAATTCATAAAACTGAATTTTCTTATTAACACTATCCTTTTTATCACCACCATTGCTGATTTTATTTTCCACTTAATTTTATATAATAAGGTCAAAATTGAATACATTTGCATAATTGCTTAAATAAACTACTGTAATAAGGCGATGACACAACTAAAACAATACTGTTTTCCAGCAGGCAGTGCCATCGTATGAGAGCTTCAGATCTCTTTTCCTTTCTTGATATATTGAAGTCCAAATAACAGGTATCAGCATGCTCTGTTAAAAAGTGAGGTGGTATGAAAATCAAATATATTAAAGTCAAGTACTAATTGTATCTGTAGGACATCTGTAAGTGACTCGATCCTTGCTTTCATGTTTATGTCATTTGGCAGTAAAGGGGCAATTTTGAGGATTCCATTGTAAATTTTTGATTTGTTAATGTTATGCTCTATACATAGGGGTATTTATGGGCAGGCAGTTCTTGCTTTGCATGGCTTTTATACATATGAATTTCAGTTACTACAGTTTAGTTAAGTGACACCAATCCCCTAACAATATGGTTCAAATTTCATTTACCATGGTGTATTAATTGTGTACTTGGATAATGTACAAACTTGACTGCTAGCTCTTCATTCTACAAATAACTATGTAAATTACAAACATGTATCATGATCCATGATCAATCATGTCACTTCTTTCAGAATCTGTCAGTGATTGGTCACTGTGCATCTGTTACTCAGTTTATGCACAGACAACAAAGCATGTAGTTGTGTTGCCTCTTTGTCTCCCAGTAAGAAACACATGTGACATTTTACAGAAATGAATAATTGAAAGAGGCATTTGCCCAACAAAGTGAAAATACAGCAAAGAAATGAAAAGTGATAACATGTAATGAAAATCAGGTAGAATATAAATGAAGTTATACAGAAGTAGCTGGCTGTGGAACTACTCACGTTACACGTTTTTTTTTTTTTTTTTGAGACGGAGTCTCGCTCTGTCGCCCAGGCTGGAGTGCAGTGGCGCGATCTCGGCTCACTGCAAGCTCCGCCTCCCGGGTTCACGCCATTCTCCTGCCTCAGCCTCCCGAGTAGCTGGGACTACAGGCGCCCGCTACCACGCCCGGCTAATTTTTTGTATTTTTAGTAGAGACGGGGTTTCACCGTGTTAGCCAGGATGGTCTCGATCTCCTGACCTCGTGATCCGCCCGCCTCGGCCTCCCAAAGTGCTGGGATTACAGGCGTGAGCCACCGCGCCCGGCCACGTTACACGTTTTTAAGAGACTGAATTTGTAGCTGGAGGAACTTGGTAAGGTGAGATTTTCAACCAACATAAATGATGAAAGTGATTTTGTTGAAGAGCATGAAGCTGTCTCAGAGGAAGTGATGCTGTCAGAAGACCTCACATTCATTAAAGGAACTCTAGGAGATAGTTGAGAACATTGAAAATGCAAAGGGTAAAATGTTGGAAGCTGATCCAGACTTAGAAAGGAGCATGATAATTTACTGAGGAATACGAAAGATTCTTCCTCAGTATCATGAGTTAAACACTGATAAGAGAACAAGTTCTGTTCAAACCACTCTTGATAAGTTCATTTTCTTTGCCTTTTTTTTGTTTTTTTAGAGACAGGGTCTTGCTCTGTTGTCCAGGCTGGAGTACAGTTGTGCAGTTGTAACACATTGCAGCTTTGAACTCCTGAGCCCAAGCGATCCTCCCACCTCAGCCTTCTGAGTAGCAGGGACTACAGATGTGTACCACTATGCCCAGCTAATTTTTTTATTTTTATTTTTTGTAGAGACAGGGTCTTGCTATATTGCCCAG
This sequence comes from Pan troglodytes, assembly GCF_028858775.2. Taxonomy (NCBI): domain Eukaryota; kingdom Metazoa; phylum Chordata; class Mammalia; order Primates; family Hominidae; genus Pan; species Pan troglodytes. The sequence continues at coordinate 37,787,372 of NC_072402.2, forward strand.
GCTGGTGTAGAACTCTTGGTTTTACTTGATCTTCCCACCTCAGCCTTTCAAAGTGCTGGGATTATAGGTGTGAGCCAATGTGCCTGGCCAAGTTAATTTTCAATTTTTCTAACGTTTTAAGTTATAGTATACTAAATATTGATTTTTATTATTTTTTCACTTTCCTATAAATTTATAACTGACAGTAAAAGAGTTATTAATGCTTTGACAGAAATTTTAAATAGTATCCAAGGATTTAGTGAAATAAATTACCTTAATGGGATGTAAGAGCCATAGTTTAAAGAAATAAATAAGGGCAGTCCCTACTTTGCATGGTAGTGCAGGTCTATGCCCTGCAGGAATGCAAGCAGAAACCATGGAAAGAAATTTTAATAAGCCAACTGGAAAAATTACAATTGATCTATGATGCTTAAAATTTTTGTCAAAACAGGAAAATTAGCTGAGTCAGGTGGTATACTGTTTTGAGTTAATGACTGTAATAAATAGTTTTGTATAAATCTTTCCAGACGGACTGTTTATCCCTTGTTCTTTCCCTTTCTTCCTTCAATAACAATGCTTTGGTTCTATGTATGCTTTAAAGGATTCAACTTGGGGCTGTTGCTTGCATCTTTTAAAAAATTATTGGGTTGGAAATTGTTTAAAAGACCAAGATTTTTCTGCAGTATTAGTGTGCATCAGGATGAATTCCTGGTTATCAGGCCTGAGGTTTTACTGGTGATGTGACACCTGTAGAACTTTAGTGGGTTTTCTATCAGCTTTGCTCCAATGTAGTCTCTGGAATACAAAATAAGGGTCAGTTAACTTTCTGTATCTCCATTTATTCTTGACTGTTGATTCTTAAGAGTTACTTTTGGGTCTGAAACCCTTTGAAACCTTTTCTTTCTGTTTTTGTTACCTGTGAATTAGCTAGCAGTTTTCTGTAAATTCAAAATTCTGAACTTTTATCTCATCTTTATTGCTTTGAAGAATGACCAGTGGAAATTAAAAATTAAACATAATTTCATCCTTTTTCAAAAAACTGGGTTTAAAAATTATGTGAATTTTTGGATCTAGATTATTATTCAATACAGTCATGCATCACTTAGAGTCATGCATCGCTTAATGACAGGGATGCTTTCTGAGAAGTGCATCCTTAGGCAGTTTGTTGGTGTGAACCTTATAGAGTACTTACACAACCTAGTATACTTACACAAGCTTACTACACACTTAGGCTATATGGCATAGTCTATTCTTCCTAGGCTATAAATCTGTACAGCATGTTACTGTACTGAATACTGTAGGCAGTTGTAACACAATGGTAAGTATTTGTGTATCTAAATGTATCTAAACATAGAAAGTTACAGTAAAGATACAGTATTATAATCTTACAATAAGATTATATATGTGGTCCCTCCTTGACCAAAACGTGGCACGACTGTAATTTAAAAATAACACAAAATTCAGTCATTGTAATATACCACATTAACAGAAGGAAAGGGAAAAATCCCTCACAATCATCTCAATTTATTCGGAGAAATATTTGACAAAATTTAATACAGTTTGATGATAAAAGTACTCAACAAACTAGGAATAGGAGGAAACTACCTCAACCTATCTGTTAAAGAGCAGGTGTGGAAAACCCAAAACTAGCATCATACTCAGTAGTGAAAGACTGAAATCTTTTACTCCAAGGTCAGAAACAAGGATGCTTGCTTTTACCACTTCTGTGCAACACAGTATTGGAAATTGTAGCCAGAACAATCATGCAAGAAAAAGAAATAAAAGACATCCAAATGGAAAAGGAAGAAGTAAAATTATTTTTATTCACATCATCTTATATGTAGAAAACCCTAAAGATTCCACAAAAAACTGTTACAACCAATACGCAAGTTTACCAAAGTTGCAGGATAGAAAAGCAACACACCAAAATGACTTGCATTTCTACACATTAACAATGAACAATTTGAAAGTAAAATTAAACAAATATTCATTTATAATAGCATCAAAAAGAATAAAATATTCAGGAATAAGCTTAACCAAGGAGATGAAAGACTTGTACACTGAAACATTACTGAGAAAAATTAAAGAAGACACAAATAAATGGAAAGACATCTATGTTTCTGGGTTGGAAGACTAATATTGTTAAGATGTCAAAATGATCTGTATATTCAATGCAATTCCTATCAAAATGCCAATGATGTGCTTGGCAAAAATAGAAAAAAATTCATCCTAAAATTTATATAGAATCCCATGAGTCCCTGAATAGCCAAAACAACCTTGAAAAAGAGCAAAATTGGCTGGGCACAGTGGCTCATGCTTGTAATCCCAGCACTTTGGGAAGCTGAGGCAGGAGGATCATTTGAGCCCAGGAGTTTTAGACCAGCCTAGACTACATAGCAAGACCTTGTCTCCACAAAACTAATAATAAGAAAAAAATTACTACCTGTGCCTGTGGTCCCAGCTGCTTGGGAGGCTGAGGTTGTGGTATCGCTTGGAGTGAGCTGTGTTCATGCCACTGCACTCCAGCCTGGGCAACAGAGCGAGACCCCATCTCAAAACCCTGTCTCAAAAAAAAAAAAAAAAAGAAAGAACAAAATTGAATGTCTCATACTTCCTGATTTCAAAACCTATGACAAAGCATAGTAGTGAAGACATTGTGGTACTGGAATAAAGACGGACGACGTATAGACCAATGGAACACAATAGGGAGCTCAGAAATCAACCCTGACGTAAATGGTCAAATGATTTTTGGTAATGGTGCCAGATCAATCAATTGGGAAAGGACAGTCTTTTCAACAAATAATGTTGGGGAAACTGGATTATATATATATGCAAGAAAATGGTGTTGGATTTCTTTCTGTATCACACCATAAATAAAAATAAACCAAAATGGATCAAAGACCTAAATGTAAGAGCTAAAACTATAAAACTCTTAGAAGAAAGCATAGAGAAAAAGCTTCATGACATTGGATTTGGCATAGGATTCTTAGATACAACACTAAAACAAGAACAGTAAAAAAAAAGTAGATTATTTGGATTTTATCAAAATTAAAACTTGTGTGCATCATAGGACTCTTGTCAACAAAGTGAAAAGGCAACCCATAGAATACAAGAAAATATTTGCAAATCATATATCTGATAAAGGATTGATATCCAGAATATATAAAGAACTCCCACAACTCAACCATTAAAAACCTACCAAATGGCTGGGTGTGGTGGCTCACGCCTGTAATCCCAGCACTTTGGGAGGTCGAGGTGGGCGGATTACTTGAGGTCAGGAGTTTGAGACAAGCCTGGCCAACACGGTGGTCTCTACTAAAAAGACAGATCTCGTCTCTACTAAAAATACAAAAATTAGCCAGGTGTGGTGGTGGGTGCCTGTAATCCCAGCTGCTCGGGAGGCTGAGGCAGGAGAATTGCTTGAACCCAGGAGGCAGAGGTTGCAGCGAGCCAAGATCACGCCACTGCACTCCAGCTTGGGTGGCAGAGTGAGACCGCGTCTCAAAAAACAACAACAACTGGTGGCTCACGCCTGTAATCCCAGCACTTTGGGAGGCCGAGGTGGGCAGATCACGTGAGGTCAGGAGTTCGAGACCAGCCTGGTCAACACAGTGAAACCTCGTCTCTTCTAAAAATACAAAAATTAGCCAGGCGTGGTGGCGGGCGCCTGTAATCCCAGCTACTTGAGAGACTGAGGAAGGAGAATTGCTTGAACCCGAAAGGCAGAGATTGCAGTGAGCCGAGGTCGTACCATTGCACTGCAGCCTGGGTGACAAGAGTGAAACTCTGTCTCAAAAACAAAACAAAACAACAACAACAAAAACCGACCAAATGAAAAAATGGGTAGAAGACTGGAATAGACATTTCTCCAGAGAAGATATATAGATGGCAAATAATTACAGAGAAAGATGTGCAGCATCACTAATTATTAGGAAAATGGAAATCAAAACCATAGTAAGATCACTTTACACCATTAGGATGGTTATTATCAAGAAAACAAAATTGTAAGTGTTGGTGAGGGTAGAGAAATAAGAACTCTTATGCATTGCTGGTGGGAATGTAAAATGGTACAGTTACTGTGGAAAACAGTATGGTGGTTCCTTAAAAAACTAAAAATGGAATTATCACATAATCCACCATTCTCCTTTTGGGTATATACAGACAACAGTTGAAAGGAGATACTTGAACAGATATTTCTACATCAGTGTTCGTAGCAGCATTATTTATAGAAGCCAGTAGGTGGAAACAACCCATGTGCTCATCAGTGGATGAATAAACGAATGTGGTACATCTGTGCAATGGAATGTTATTCAGCTTTAAGAAGGAATGGAATTCTGATGCATGCTACAACATGGATGAACCTTACTTAAGTCATTATGCTGAGTCAAATAAGCCAGACACACACACAAAAAATTGTATGATTCCACTTTTATCAGGTACCTAGAATAATTAAACTCATAGAGACAAAAAGTGGAATGGTGGTTGCCAGCGGCTAGGGGGAAAGCGAGAAATTGGGAGCTTGTCTTTCAAAAATCATTTTGGACATTTATTTTAAATATTATGAACCCTATTAAAAATAGTTGTGTAGGCATGAGCGCTGTCCCACTCATTATGCTTTCACTTTTTTTTAAACTTACATTCCTCCTCATTCTTTTTTTATTTTCTATTTTTTATTTTTGAGATGGAGTCTTGCTCCGCGGCCCAGGCTGGAGTGCAGTGGTGTGATCTCAGCTCACTGCAACCTCCGCCTTCTGGGTTCAAGCAATTCTTCTGCCTCAGCCTCCCAAGTAGCTGGGATTACAGGCATGTGTCACCACGCCCCGCTAATTTTTGTAATTTTAGTCGAGACGGGGGTTTCGTCACGCTAGCCTTGAACTCCTGACCTCTGGTGATCTGACCTCTGGTGATCTGCCCTCCTCGGCCTCCCAAAGTGATGGAAATACAGGCATGAGCCACCACGCCCGGCCCCTCCTCATTCTTTAGATTTTTGGTTTATTTTCAGGTGATGGGGGCATTTCATTTAGGAAGAGAATGTAGATGGCATTCTTTCAAGGTCCTTGCCTGTCGGAACAGGTTTCTATTTTTTTTTCCATGGGAAAATAGATTACTTAAGAATAGTATTGTTGGGTTGCAATGTTTTCTTTTCCTTAGATTTTTGTAGATTTTATTCTTGATTTTGTCTGGCTTTAGCTGTACAGAGCAGAAATGTGATGTGATGACAATGAGATTGCTTTTTTAAAAAACATTTAATTTTTATTTCTTTTAATTTTATTATTAATTTTTTTTTTGTTTTTTGTTTTTTTGAGATGGAGTCTTGCTCTGTTGCCCAGGCTGGAGTGCAATGGCACAATCTCAGTTCACTGCAACCTCTGCCTCCTGGGTCCAAGTGATCCTCCTGCCTCAGCCTCCTGAATAGCTGGGATTACAGGCGCCCACCACCACACCCAGCCAATTTATTTGTATTTTTAGTAGAGTTGGGGTTTCACCATGTTGGCCAGGCTGGTCTCCAACTCCTACCGTCAAGTAATCCGCCCGCCTTGGCCTCCCAAAGTGCTGGGATTACAGGCGTGAGCCACTGCACCCGGCCATATATATATATTTTTAATTTTAGTGGGCACATAGTAGGTGTATGTATTTTGGGGGTACATGAGATGTTTTAATACAGGTGTGCATGTGAAATAAGCACATCATGGGGAATGGGATATCCATCTCCTTATACCTTTTTCCTTCTGAGTTACAAACAATTCAATTACACTCTTTAAGTTATTTTAAAATGTACAATTACATTATTGTTGATTGTAGTCACCCTATTTTCCTGTCAAATAGAAGGTCTTATTCATTCCTTCTGTTATGTTTGTACCCATTAACCACTCCACCTCCCCTGTATCCCCCACTTCCCTTCTCAGCCTCTGGTAACCATCCTTCTACTCTCTATGTCCATAAGTTGAGTTGTTTTGATTTTTAGACCCCACAAGTAAGTGAGAACATGAAATGTTTGTCTTTCTTTTCTTTTTTTTTTTTTGAGATGGAGTCTTGCTCTGTCACCTGTCTGGAGTGCAGTGGCACGATCTCGGCTCACTGCAAGCTCCGCCTCCCGGGTTCACACCATTCTCCTGCCTCAGCCTCCCAAGTAGCTGGGAATACAGGCACCTGCCATCATGCCTGGCTAATTTTTTTGTATTTTTTTGTATTTTTAATAGAGATGGGGTTTCACCGTGTTAGCCAGGATGGTCTCGATCTTCTCATCTCGTGATCCACCTGCCTTGGCCTCTCAAAGTGCTGGGATTACAGGCGTGAGCCACCGTGCCCGGCCAAATGTTTGTCTTTCTGTGCCTGGTTTATTTCACTTAACAAGATCTTCAGTTCCACCCATGTTGTTGCAAATGACTGGATCCCATTGTTTTTTTTGACTGAATAGTACTCCATTGTGTTTTTGCCCCACATTTTCTTTATCCATTTGTCTGTTGGTGGACACTTAGGTTACTTCCAAATCTTAGCTTTTGGCAACAGTGCTGCAGCGAGCATTGGAGTGCAGATGTCTCTTTGCACTCCTGATTTTCTTTCTTTTGGGTTGTACCCAGCAGTGGGATTGCTGGGTCATATGGTAGCTCAATTACTAGTTTCTTTTTGAGGAACCTCTAAACTGTTTTCCATAGTGGTTGTACTAATTTATATTCCCACTAACAGTGTGCAGGGGTTCCCTTTTCTCCACATCCTCACCAGCATTTGTTGTTGCCTGTCTTTCTTTTGGGTATAAGCCATTTTAACTGGGGTGAGATTATAACTCATTATAGTTTAGATTTGCATTTCTTTGATGATCAGTGATGTTCAGCATCTTTTAATATGCCTGTTTGCCAATTGCATGTCTTCTTTTGAGTAACGTCTTTTCAAATCTTTTGCCCCCTTTTTATCATTTGATCAAATCTTGCCCATTTTTAGATTATTAGACTTTTTCCTATAGAATTGTTTGAGTTCCTTATATATTCTGGTTTTAAATCTCTTGTGAGATGGATAGTTTGCACATATTTTCTCCCATTCTATGAGTTGTCTCTTCACTTTGTTGATGGTGTCCTTTGCTGTGTAGAAGCTTTTTAACTGATGTGATCCGATTTGTCTGTCTGTGCTTTGGTTGCCTGTGCTTGTGGGGTATTACTCAAGAAATCTTTGCCCAGACCAATGTCCTGGAGATTTTCCCCAATGTTTTCTTGTAGTAGTTTCATGGTTTGAGGTCTTAGATTTAAGTCTTTAATCCATTTTGATTTTATATTTGTATATGCTGAGAGATAGGGATCTAATTTTGTTTTCCTGCATATGGATATTCAGTTTTCCTAGCAACATTTATTAGAGACTGTCTTTTCCTCAGTGTATGCTCTTGGCACCTTTCTCAGTTCTCTGTGGGTGTGTGGATTTGTTTCTGGGTTCTCTATTCTGTTCCATTCCTCTGTGTGTCTGTTTTTATGCCAGTACATGCTGTTTGGTTACTATAGCTTTGTAGTATAATTTGAGGTCAGGTAATGTGATTCCTCCAGTTTGGTTCTTTTTGCTTAATATAACTTTGGCTATTCTGGATCTTTTGTGGTTCCATATAAATTTTAGGATTTCTTTTTCTATTTCTATGAAGAATGTCTTTGGTATTTTGATAGGCATTGCATTGAATCTGTAGATTGTTTTGGGTAGTAGGGACATTTTAACAATATTGAACCTTCCAAGCCATGAACACAGAATATTTTTCCATTTTTTGGTGTCCTTTTCAATTTCCTTCTTCAGTGTTTTATAGTTTTCACTATAGAGATAGTTCACTTCTTTGGTTAAGTTAATTCCTGGGTATTTAATTTTGTGTGTGGCTAGTGTAAATGGGATTACTTTTAAAATTTCTTTTTCACCTTGTTCACTGTTGGCATATAGAAATGCTCCTGATTTTGGTATGTTGATTTTGTATCCTGCAACTTTACTTAATTTGTTTATCAGTTCTAATAGTTTTGTGGTGGAGTCTTTAGGTTTTTCCCAATATAAGATTGTATCATCTGCAAACAAGGATACTTTAATTTCTTCCTTTCCAGTTGGAGACCCTTTATATCTTTCTCTTGTCTGATTGCTCTAGCTAGGACTTCCAGTGGTATGTTGAATAACAGAGATGACAGTGGGCAACCTTGTCGTGTTCCAGAGCTTATAGGAAAGACTTTCAGTTTTTTCCCATTCAGTATGATACTAGCTGTGAGGTTTGTCATATATAGTTTTTATTATGTTGATGTATGTTCCTTCTATTCCCAGTTTTTTGAGGGTTTTTATCATGAAAGGATGTTGGATTTTATCAAATGGTTCTTCAGCATCAATTGAAATGATCATATGGTTTTTATTGCCCATTTTGTTGACATGATGTATCACATTGATTGATTTGTGTATGTTGAACCATCCTTGCATCCCAGGGATAAATCCCATTTGGTCATGATGAGTGATCTTTCTGATGTATTGTTGAATTCAGCTTTCTAGCATTTTGTTGAGGATTTTTGCATCAATATTCATTAGAGATATTGGGGTGTCATTTTCTTTTTCCTTGATGTGTCTTTCTCTGGTTTTGGTATCAGGGTAATACTGGCCTTGTAGAATGAGTTTGGAAGTATTCCCTGCTCTGTTTTTCAGAACAGTTTGAGTAGGATTGATATTAATTCTTCTTTAAATGTTTGGTAGAATTTAGCAGTTAAGCTATCGGGTCCTGGGCTTTTCTTCAGTGGGAGACTTTTTATTACAGCTTTCATCTTGTGATTTGATATTGGGGTCTGTTCAAGTTTTGGATTTCTTCCCGATTCAATCTTGATAGGTTGTATGTATCTAGGAATTTGTCCATTTCTTCTAGATTTTCCAATTTATTGGCATATATGGGTGCTCATAGTAGCCACTAATGATCCTTTGAATTTCTGTAGCATCAGTTGTAATATCTTCTTTTTCATTTCTGATTTTATTTGGATTTTTCTCTTTTTTTTCTTAGTCTGGCTCATGGTTTGTCAATTTTGTTTAACTTTTCAAAAAAAGCTTTTTGTTTCATTGATCTTTTGTATTTTTTCATTTCAATTTCATTTATTTCTTCTCTGGTCTCTATTATTTCTTTTCTTCTACTAATTTTGTGTTTTGTTCACTCTTGCTTTTCTAGTTCCTTAAGATGCATTGTTAGATTGTTCTTTTGAAGTTTTTCTTCTTTTTTGATGTAGACACTTATAGCTATGAAATTCCCTCTTAGATTTTTCAATTTCTTTCTTAATTACTTCATTGACCCACTGGTCATTCAGGAGCATATTGTTTAATTTCCATGTGTTTGTATAGTTTCCAAAATTCCTTTTGTTATTAATTTCTAGTTTTATTCTATTGTGATCAGAGAAGATGCAATTATTTCAATTTTTGAATGCTTTTAAGACTTGTTTTGTGACCTAACATATGGTCCATCCTTGAGAAAGATTTATGTGTTGAGGAAAAGAATGTATATTTTGCAGCTCTTGGATAAAAGGTTCTGTAAATATGTATTAGATTCATTTTTGTCTATAGTGCAGATTAAGTGTGGTGTTTCTTGATTTTCTGTTGGAAGATCTGTCTGATGCTGAAAGTGGAATGTTGAAGTCTCTAGCTGTTATTGCATTTGGGCCTGTCTCTCTCTTTAGCTCTAATAATATTTGCTTTATATATCTGGGTGCTCCAGTGTAGGGTACATATATATTTAAAATTGTTATATCCTCTTGCTGAATTGACTCCTTTATCATCTAGTGACCTTCTTTGTCTCTTCTTATAGTTTTTGTCTTGAAGTCTATTTTGTTTGGTATTGTATAGCAACTCCTGCTCTTTTTTCATTTCCATTGGGATGGAATGTCATTTTCCATACCTTTGTTTTCAGCTGATATATGTTTTTATGGGTAAAGTGTGTTTTTTTGTGGGCAACAGATCAATGGGTTTTGTTTTTTCATCCATTCGGCCACTCTGTTTTTCTGATGGGCGAGTTTAGTCCATTTATGTTAAATGTTATTATTGATAAGTAAGGACTTACTCCTGCTATTTTGTTATTTGTTTTCTAGTTATTTTATGGTTTTCTCTTCCTTCTTTCTTTCCTTCCTGTCTTCTTCTAGTGAAGGAATTTTCTCTGGTAATATGATTTAGTTTTTTGTTTTTTACTTTTTCTATATATCTTGTATGTTTTTGGTTTGAGGTTACCATGAGGCTTGCAAATACTATCTTATAATCCATTATTTTAACCTGATAGTAATTTAACACTATTTGCATAAACAAACAAGCAAAAAGAAAACTAATAAAAACTCCATGCTTTAACTTCGTCTCCTCACTTTTTAACCTTTTGTTGTTTCTGTTTATATCTTATTGTACCATGTCCTGAAAACTTGTAGTTACCATTTTTGATTGGTTCATCATTTAGTTTTTCCACTCAGGATAAGAATAGTTTATACATCACAGTTACAGTTTTATAATATTCTATGTTTTTCTGTGTACTTACTATTACCAGTTAGTTTTGTACCTTCAGGTGATTATTTATTGCTCATTAATGTCATTTTCTTTCTGATTGAAGTACTCCCTTTAGCATTTCTTGTAGGACAGGTCTGGCATTGATGAAATCCCTCAGCTTTTGTTTGGGAAAGTTTATTTCTTCATGTTTGAAGGATATTTTCACTGGATATACTATTCTGAGGTGAAAGTTACTTTTCTTCAGCACTTTTAAATATATTAGGAAACCTTACCTGTTTCCACTGAAAAGTCTACTGCCACCATATTGGAGCTCCGTTGTATGTTATTTGTTCTTTTTCTCTTGCTGCTTTTAGGATCCTTTCTTTATCCTTGACCTTTGGGAGTCTGGTTATTAAATGTCTTGAGGTAGGCTTCTTTAGGTTAAATCTGCTTGATGTTCTATAACCTTCTTGTACTTGAATGTTGATATCTTTCTCTAGGTTTGGGAAGTTCTCTGATATTATCCCTTTGAATAAACTTTCTACCGCCATCGATTTCTCTACCTTCCCTTTAAGGACAATAACTCTTAAATTTGCCCTTTTGAGGCTGTTTTCTAGATCTTTTAGGCATGCTTCATTCTTCTTTATTCTTTTTTCTTTGGTCTCCTCTGACCGTGTATTTCCAAAGAGCCTGTCTTCAAGCTCATGAATTCTTTCTTCTGCTTGATCAATTCTGCTGATAAGAGACTCTGATGCATTCTTCAGTATATCAACTGCATTTTTTAACTCTAGAATTTCTGATTGATTCTTTTTAACTGTTTCAATCTCTTTGTTAAATTTATCTGATAGAATTCTTTTTTTTTTTTTTTTTTTTTTTTTGAGGTGGAGTCTTACTCTGTTGCCCAGGCTGGAGTGCAGTGGCATGATCTGCAAGCTCCGCCTCCCGGGTTCATGCCATTCTCCTGCCTCACCCTCCCAAGTAGCTGGGACTACAGGTGCCCACCACCACGCCCGGCTAATTTTTTATATTTTTTAGTAGAGATGGGGTTTCACTGTGTTAGCTAGGATGGTCTCGATCTCCTGACTTCATGATCCGCCTACCTCAGCCTCCCAAAGTGCTGGGATTACAGGCGTGAGCCACCGCGCCTGGCCTATCTGATAGAATTCTTAATTCCTTCTCTGATCTTGAATTTCTTTGAGTTTTCTCAAGACAGCTATTTTGAATTCTGTATCTGAAAGGTCACATATTTCTCTTTTTCCAGAATTGGTCCCTGGTGCCTTATTTAGTTTGATTGGTGAGGTCGTATTTTCCTGGATGGTCTTGATGTTTGTAGATGTTCATCAGTTTTTGGGCATTGGAGAGTTAGGTATTTATTGTAGTCATCACTGCCTGGGCTTGTTTACGCTTATCTTTCTTGGGAAGGCTTTCTAGTATTCATAGGAACTTGGGCCCCAAGCCCAATAATGCTGTGGTTTTTGCAGCCTCATAGAGGTTGGTGCAAGTAGATGTTCTTTGGTGTCTGGGCATTGAAGAGTTAGGTATTTATTGCAGTCTTCACTGCCTTGGCATATTTTTGGCCATCCTTCTTGGGAAGTCTTTCCAGATATTTGAAAGAACGTGGGTGTTGTGATCTAAGCTATATTTGCTTTAGGGGGCACCCCAAGCTCAGTAACACTGTGGTTCTTGCAGACTCATAGAGGTACTGCCTAGGTGGTCTTAGAACAGATCTAGGAGAATTATCTGGATTACCAGGCAGAGACTCTTGTTCTCTTTCCTTACTTTCTTCCAAACATACAGAGTCTCTCTCTTCTCTGTTTTGAGCCAGATAAAGCTGAGAATGGTGACACAAGCACCCGTGTGGCCACTGGTACTATGTGCTGGGTCAGACCTGAAGCCAGCACGGGACTGGGTCTTGCACAAGGCCTGCTGTAACCGCTTCTTGGCTATTGCCATGTTTGCTCAAGGCCCTGGGGCTCTACAGTCAGCAGGTAGCAAAGCCAACCAGGCTTGTGTCCTTCCCTTAAGGGTGGCGAGCTCCCCCAGGCCCCGGATGGGTCAAGAAGTTCTGTCTGGGAGCCCTGGGAGTCAGGGACTAGAGTCAGAAACCTTAGAAGTCTACCTAGTGTTCTGTTGTATTGCAGCCGAGCTGGCACTCAAACCACAAGGTGCAATGCTTCCCACTCTTCCTCCCCTTTCTGAAGGCAGAGGAGCCTCAACCTGTAGCCACCACCACCCCAGGCCACAAAGAGTACTGCCAGAGTACCCCCATAGTCCCTTAAGGCCCAAGGTCTCTTAAGTCAGCATTCATGAAAAGCTATCGGGGGAACTCTGGCAGTACTTTTCATGAATGCTGCTTGGCCTGGGACTCACCCTTCAGGACAGTGGGCTCCCTTCTGGCCCAGGACATGTCCAGAAATGCTGTCCAAGAGCCAAGTCCTAGAATTGAGGACGCTAAGAGCCCACTTGGTGCTCTACCCTGCTGTGGCTGTACTGGTACCTAGGGGGCAAGGCAGAGCCCCTTTTACTTTCCCCTCTGCTGTTCTCAAGCAGGAGTTTTGCCCCATAGCCACCACAGCTGGGAATGTGCTGAGTCTCACCTGAAGCCAACAAGTCTCAGTGGTTCACCAAGGCCCTCAATGTAGTACGTGGATATTGCTGCTGGTTATTCAGGGCCCAAGGGCTCTTCAGTTAGCAGATTATGAATGCTGCCAAGCCTCAGACCTTTCCTTCAAGGCAGCAAGTTCCCTTCTGGACGAGGGTGTGTCTAGGAATGTCGTCTGGGAGTAGTTAGGTCCTGGAATGGGGGCCTCATGACTCTGACCAGTGCCCTATCCTGCTGTGGCTGAGCTAGTATCCAAGATGCAAGACAGAGTCCTCCCCACTCTTCCCTCTCCTCTCCTCAAGTGGAAGGGAGGGGTCTCTTTTGGAGCCACCAGCTGTGCAACCTGGGGTTAGGAGAGATAATGTCAGCACTCCCTTGGCTGCCCCAGGTGGTATCTCAGTATGTTGCGTGCTCCCTCCATTTTCTCTAGGCCTGGTTCAGCCGTAGGACTTGCCAAAGAGTTGCAATTCTTATGGCCTAGACTGTCTTTCAAGTTTACTTGGAGACACACAGTGCTGTAGCCCTCGGTGGCGAGGTTTTCCAGGGACTCAAGTTTGGACCTCTGGGATTCCTTTCTGGCTAGGGCTGGTTTAAATGCTCCTCCTGTGGGTGGGCATCAGCTGAGTTCGGTCCGGTTTTCCTTTCTGCTCTAACAGGACAGCACAGAGTTCAGTGCCTCACAATTGCAGTGTTCTCCCTTCCCCAGTGCCCAGAGATACCCTCCATACCATGCACTGCTGCTGGAAGAGGAGTCACCACTCTGAGGAAAAGGGTGGCATTGGTGATTCAGGACTGTTACTTTTAATCTCTTCTGTGCTTCTTTCAGTGATACGAAGTTCAAACCAAGTCCTGTGAGTGCTCCCCTGATTTTTGGTTCTTATGAAGGTTTTTTTCTGTGTAGATAGTTGTTAACTTTTTTGTCCTCGGGGGAACGATTGGTGGAGCTTTCTATTGCACCATCTTGCTCTGCCTCTGAGATTGCTTTTTCTCTTTCTCTTTTAGAGAATCTGTTTCAACTGTCTGGATATGTAGATGTTTTTAATATTTTGAGGAAAAAGAAAATGTATTCAAGATACGGTCTGTGTTTTTTCTTTACTGATTTGTTATGTTACTAATGAACCCTTTGATTCTAAAATTTTAAATCTGTTTTACTTAGAGAATGTTTGTCTGCTATTTATTTTCTCCCTTTTCTGTCAGTCTGCCAGTTCTCTCTTGGCCTTCCTATTATGTGTGTATTATATTTTTTGGATCCATCCTCTGTCTGCCTCTGTCTTCTCCCCTGTCAAATTGACCTCTCTAACCTTTCCTGCCATTTTTAGGATATTTTTTTGAGCTGGCATTGAAGTCAGTTTAGAATTTTTGACATTATCCTTTCTTCTCTCATTATATTTTAAAATTTGGTAATTATATCTTTATCTGAAAATTTTCTTTGCTATTCCAAAGTCATTCTTTTTTAAAAAAATGCCACATCCCCTCAAATCTCACTAAGAATATGAGTTAGATATATTTCCCATGGTTTTTCTCTTTTATATCCAACTTTTTCCCCATATAATTTATTCATACTTCTCCAGTGGGTCCATTTCTTTTGAACTGTGGAATGTTTTTATATGCCCTGTTATTTTTTTCCTCCTTAAGTCATCCTCAGAAAGCATTAGAGTTATTTATTTTTCCAGAATTTCTGTTTGAAATTGGTTCTGTTATAGGCTCTAAATTCATAGGATCAATAATTTCAGGCTCCATTGTGGGATGAAGAGAGTAGTATTCGTATTAATAAATTAAGTATTAGAAGACCAAGTGTCTATTTAGAATAGAGTGGGACAAACAGATAGCTCAGGGTAAGGAGCCTGAGAGCACTCTTCCCTCTGTCTTTAATTGGTACGTCATTAAGTTCTTCACTGTTTTTCTGTTTTTTCCTTTATTTTTCTTTTTTGGGTTTAAGTATTCTTTGGGAATAGGTACTAAGATTCTTTGGGAATAGGTACTATATATTCTGCTGTTTTGTATGTTGTCCTCAGGGTACTTCCCTGAAGATTATTAGAAAGACCAATATATTGGAGCCAAGGGCCTGTCTGATAGTTAAGTAGTAGGTAAAATTAGGTCCACTTTTGATTAAGTAGTAAGTTCATCCACTTATTTCTTAGGTTGTAACTAGATTGGTAGATGCTTGTTTCCTAAAATGTTATCTTATGTGAACCATACCCCTGCAGAAATTTGTTGAAATTTCTGTTATGTGGATAGTACTTTATCTAAAATAGAAAATATCCTGGATTGATGCAATAGCAGAATGGTGATAACAGAAGAAAGAGCCAGAAGTTGAAGACAGATCATTAGAAATTATTCAGTTTGTGGCCGGACACGGTGGCTCATGCGTGTAATCCCAGCACTTCAGGAGGCTGAGGATTGCCTGAGCCAAGGAGTTCCGAGACCAGCCTGGGCAACAAAGTGAGACCCTGTCTCTACAAAAATACCAAAAAATCAGCCAGGTATGGTGGAGGGTGCCTGTGGTCCCAGCTACACAGAAGGCTGAGGCAGAAAGCCCACTCGAGCCCAAGAGGTTGAGGCTGCAGTGAGCCAACATGGCACCATTGCCGTCTAGCCTGTGCCACACAGCAAGACTCTGTCTCAAAAAAAAAAAAAAAAAGAAAAAGAAAAAGAAAAAAATCATTCTGAAGAATAGAGATTGAAAAGAACAGAGCCTTGGAGTTTTGTTGGTTCATTCTAAAGGTCTAACGTATGCATCATTAGAACAGCAGAAGGAGAGGAGAAAGAGATTGGAGTAGGAAAAAATATTTGAAGAAATAATGGTAGAAAACTTCCCAAATTTGATGAAAGATACAATTTTTATTTTTATTTTTTGAGACGGAGTGTCACTCTTGTCGCCCAGGCTGGAGTGCATTGTGCAATCTCGGCTTACTGCAACCTCTGCCCCTGGGGTTCAAGCTTCTCCTGCTTCAGTCTCCTGAGTAGCTGGGATTACAGGTGCCCCCCCTCCCCAGCCCCCACCATGCCCAGCTAGTTTTTGTATTTTTAATAGAGATGGGGTTTCACCATGTTGGTCAGGCTGGTCTCGAACTCCTGATCTCAGGTGATCCGCCCTCCTCAGCCTCCCAAAGTGCTGGGATTACAGACATGAGCCACCGTGCCCAGCCAAGATACAAATTTATAGATGAAAGAAGCTCAGCGAGTGCCAGTTAGGATAAACTAAAAGAAAACCATGCATAAACACAGTAATCAAATGGTTGAAAACCAAAAATAAAGTCTTGAAAGTAGCTGGAAAAAATGGTACATAGAGGGGAACAATAATTTGAATAAATGCAGATTTCTCATCAGAAATCATGGCAGCCAGAAGAGAGTGGAACAATATGTTTCAAGTACTGAAAGAAGAGAACTGTTAACCCAGAACTCTATATCCATTGAAAATATCCTTCAAGAATGAAGATGAAATAAAGACTAAGAGTATCCATTTCTAACATGTTTACTTTAATGAAATGTTAATAGACGTTGTGTAGGCTGAAGGGAAATGATACCAGATGGATATTTAGGTGGACCAATCAAAATGGTAAATACGTATAAAGGACTAATTTTATTCTTAAGTTATCCCACTATCTGAGAGGTTTTTAATATGGGTGGCTAAACATAAAAGCTAGTGGGGAGGTGGAAATAAAAGGGTCTATATGGTTGCAATGTTTCTGCATTTTTCTTTTCTTTTTTTTTTTTGAGACAGAGTCTCGCTCTGTTGCCCAGGCTGGAGTGTAGTGGTGTGATCTCCGCTCACTGCAACCTCTGCCTCCTGGGTTCAAGTGATTCTTCTGCCTCAGCCTCCCGAGTAGCTGGGACTACTACAGGTGCACGCCACCACACCTGGCTAATTTTTGTATTTTTAGTAGAGATGGGGTTTCACCATATTGGCCAGGCTGGTCTTGAACTCCTGACCTTGGGATCTGCCTGCCTCAGCCTCCCAAAGTGCTGGGATTACAGGCGTGAGCCACTGTGCCCTGCCTGTTTCTGCATTTTTCTTGATCTGGTACAGTGTTAACTGTAAGTAGACTGTGTAAGGTTTGCTGTTTCTGTATTTATATATTTATATGGCTGTTTATCTACCTATGTATCTGATAATCCGATAAGTTAAAGATATGCTGTTTGAGCACAAAGGAGATTCATTTAAACCGCTATTGCTATAGATTATGCCTATGATGCATTTTTACGAGGAACCAGTAAATTATATAAAAAGATATAGGCAGAAAGTTAATATAAAAATATGAAATACTAAAAATTTTCTAAGGAAAAGAGAGAAGAGGAAGTAGGAGAACAGAAAATACAGGGAATAAACAGGAAACGGATACTAAAATGGTAGACCTGAATCTAACCATGTTAATAATTCTATTACATGTAAGTGGTCTGACATTACCAATAAAAAGAGATCTTCATATTGGATGAAAATGTGAAGATACAACTGTGCTCTTTGTAAGAAACCTACTTTTAATATAAAGACATAAGTTATAAGGAAGGAAAAGTGCATACCATACAAACACTAACCAAAAAAAGTTCAGATGAATCTATTTATATCAGAGAGAGTAAACTTTTGAACAAATAGTATGGTTAGGATAAAGAACATAACAATAAGAGTCATTTTCCCAAAAAGACATAATAATCTTAAATGTGTCTAACAACAGAGCTTCAAAAACGGAGTAAAAAAAAAAACCTGTTAGAACTGAAAGGAAAGATTGACAAATTCACAGTTATAGAGACGTCAGTGCTTTTTTCTTAAAAATCAATAGAATAGGGAGATAGAAAACCAATAAGGAAATTTAAGACTAGAATAATATCAACTTATATGACCTAACTGACATTTATAGAGCAGTCTACTCAACAGTAGCGAAATATACATTCTTTTTATTATTATTATCTATATTATCTATATATTATAATTACTATCTATATTAGCAAGATAGACTACATTCTGGGCCATAAAACACAATCTTAACAAACTTAAAAGAATTAAAATTATGCAAGTGTGTTATCTGACCATATAGAATTAAACTAAACACAGTCATTGGAAGAGATCAAAATTTTTTTTAAATATTTGAAAATTATACGTCAAACTTATACATTTAGAAATGATGACATGATCCATGAGTCAAAGTCAAAGTAAAAGTCACAAGGAAATTAGGATGAAATTGAAAAACCACATATCAAAGTTTGGAGGATTTAGGTAAAACAGTACTTACAAGGAAATTTATAGTAATAAAAGCTTATGTTTGAAAAGAAGTATTTCCAATCAGTGCTCTGAGCAGCTACCTTAACATAGCAGAAATAGAAGAGCAAATTAAACTCAAATTAAAACTAAAGAAAGAAATAATAAGGTAGAGTAGAAATCAATGACATTGAATAGAGAAAAACAGTAGAGTAAAATCAGTGAAATGAAAAACTAGTCCTTGGAAAAGATAGATAAAATTGATAAATCTGTAGACAGAGTGACCAGGAAAAAACAGAGGACAAATTATCAATATCAGAAATGCAAGACCCTGTTGACATTTAAGGGATAATTAGGGAATATTTTAGGCATCATTAGCCCCATAAATTTGACTACTTTGTTGAAATGAGCAAAATCCTTCAAAGATAAGCTATGATGTTTACTCAAGAAGAACTAGATTATCTGAATAGTCCTATATCTAATAAAGTAATTGAATTTTTCATTAAAAAAATTTCTACAGGGAACGTTCAGTTCTACATAAGCTCTTCCAGAATATAGAATATGAGAAAATACTTCTGAATTCAATTTCTGAGTTCAGTGCTATCCTGGTCTGAAAACTAGACAAAGACATTATGAAAAAATTAAATTATGTCCATCTCCCTCATGAACATAGAGGATTGGATGGAGAGTAAATCAGTCAAATTTCCCAAAATACAGTGCTGTTAGGCTATACCCATTGTAAGTAAAAACATTGATGTTGGGGCTGAGGCCACCAAAGGTTGAAGAATGAAAAAAAATAAAAGTCAAATGTGTGAAGTTAGAGAACAGGTATCAGAAACTGATCACTCTTTTAATCAGATGCCTGCAACCAGTGAATGTTCTTTGGGGCACTCTGGAATTCCATCTCTACCTTGGGTAGAAGCTATCTAAGAGCTTAGCAGAGGGCATGATTAGAACCTAGGAGAGTTTAGAGCTACAAATGACCTTATGTTATCTCCTCAACTTTTGCCCAGCTGCTCCCTAAACATGACTCTCACTTTTTACCTGAAAACTTGTCTTCCTTTCTCACCTTTTATCTAGAGAGTCACCTTCAAAGGGCAGAATCGCTGGTACTGCAGCTTTTTCAAATATCAGGAACTTCAACCAAATAAAATCAAAAAGGACATATTCTCCTATGCTTTCCACCTATGAACCTTACTTTTCCCTCAGGGCCCAAATGTGGCTCCCCTCAATTCCTGTGCTCCTTGTTCTGGGTAAAAGAGTACAAGGGGACCAGGAACAGGGTTTTTACCTAAAGCAGAAGGGAGAGAGGGTGGGAGAAGTATGTTATTTGAGTGGATAAGGAGGAATACTGAGAAGGACTGCCCGCTTTCAAACTGAGGTTCAAGGAGTCTTAGAGCTTCTTTGCTGGTTTCTTCCTTTCTCCATGTTGGGAAAAGGGCTTGTGGGGTGCCTGTATAAACTGGCCATAAAAATATGGGACAATAAGTTGTGGAAGCCACAAGAGGCCTCTGAGGAGGAAAGTCTCCTAATTGCCATCATGTTCCGATGCTCAGAGGGAGACCCGCTTTCTTATCTGTAAACACTGTGTTCAAGGAGAAAGACACTCCTTTGAAACACTGGAATGTGAACAGGCGTGCAGGCTCCTAGTTAAGCCCGCTCCTACTAGCTACTCTCTGATAAGTTAAAGATAGGCTGTTTGAGCACAAAGGAGATTCATTTAAACCGCTATCGCTGTAGATTACGCCTATTACGCATTGCCTCCCTTTCACTGTTTCACCCTGAACGTCTGCTTCTCAGATCTAAGTGATTGTACTCAATAAATAGTGTGGAGACCAGAGCTCTGAGCCTTTTGCAGCCTCCAAAAGTACAACTGGCCCCCTGGCTCCCCACCTTTACTCTTAACTTGTCTCTTCTCTATCCTTTGTTGCCACCGGACTTTGGGTACCCTATGGGTGGTGTTGAGGCTGGTCCCCAACACTCCACAATTTCTACTTTGTTTTTTTTTTGAGACAGAGTCTTGCTCTGTCACCACGCTGGAGTGCAGGGGTGCGATCTTGGCTCACTATAACCTTTGCCTCCTGGGTTCAAGCGATTCTCGTGCCTCAGCCTCCTGAGTAGCTGGGATTACAGGCACGTACCACCACACCCAGCTAATTTTTGTATTTTTAGTAGAGACAGGATTTCAGCATGTTGGCCAGGATGGTCTCGATCTCCAGACCTTGTGATCCACGCTCCTCGGCCTCCCAAAGTGCTGGGATGACAGGCGTGAGCCACCGCACCTGGCCACAATTTCTACTTTTAGGATTGTACTATGTCTTGTCCCTCAGTCTACTTCTCTGTCTGTATGCCCTCCTGTAGTGATCTCATCCCTTTCCAAATGCATATTGCTAACCAGTGCTGTCTCCTGTATTCTGTAGCCTTTATTCCCATATATTCAGCTGGCTTCTCAGCATATCTGAAACCAAACTCTGGATTGCTCATCTCCCCAAATACCTGCTTCTTCCCTAGTCTTTCTCATCATAGTAAATGGCAATTCCATTTCTCCAGTTAGTCATTTGTAGTCCTTCTTCTTTTTTTTTTCTTTTGAGTTGGAGTCTCAAACTCTGTCACGCAGGCTGGAGTGCAGTGGCGTGATCTCGGCTCACTGCAACCCCCGGCTCCCAGGTTCAAGTGATTCTCCTGCCTCAGCCTCCCAAGTAACTGGGATTACAGGCATCTGCCACCATGCCTGGCTAATTTTGTGTTTGTGTGTGTATGTGTGTGTTTTTAGTAGAGACAGGGTTTCAGCATGTTGGCCGGGCTGGCCACAAACTCCTGGCCTCAAGTAATCTGCCAGCCTTGGCCTCCCAAAGTGCTGGGATTACAGGCAGTAGTTCTTCTTAATTCATGTCCCTTCTTTCTTATATCATATATAATCTATTTTCAGAATAAATCCCAAATCTAGCCCATTCTCACTGTGCTCACTATCTTTCCTCTGCATAATTGCTGTAGCCTTCTGTTTTCCATGGTATCATATCTTCTGGTCTATTTTTCACATCGCAGCCAGAAAGATCCTTTTAAAATATGAGTCATTGCTAAATATTTAATGATGTCTTTCCTCTGCTCACAACTCTCCATTGGTCTCCTGCTTCACTCATAGTAAAAGCCAACTCATTTTACAGTGGTTTATACATTTCTGACCTTATCTCTCACCATTCTTCCCCTCACTTACTCCAGTCTGGCTCTCCTGGCCTCCTATTCCTGGCACATGCCATGCCTAAACCATTGTTTCCCTAGCTAGTCACATGGGTCCCTTCCTCTCTTCCTTTGCATCCCTGCCAAAAGGAAGGCCTTTTCTGACCACCTTATCTAAAAGAGCAACTCCCACCTCCACCTCAGCACTTCTCATCCCCCGATACTACTTTATTTTTCTCCACAGTAGTCTATTGCCACCTCACTATTATTGTTTATTGACCCTTGCCCCATTAGAAGGTAAGCAGCACATGGGCAAGGACTTTGTATTGGTTATGGTTGGATCCCTAAGGCCTAGGATAGTCCCTGCTAGAAAGTATCTTCTCAGCAAATATTTGTTGAGTGAATTTGATTGTGGTGTTTTTTTCCTTCCCCATATTTGAATAATGTTCTGCGGAATAAAGTTAGATAGCCATGGAGTAGGATACCATAGGACAGGATGTCTGACTTTAGGTAATCATTGAATGAATGAATGAATGAATGAATGAATGGCAGGGGTCCTACAGAACATTTAATCCCTCTCTTTTCTTATTTCAAAGATGAGAAAATGGAGAGAGGTGTACAAATCATAGAAAGATGTCTTAGCTTCAGTATTTTGTAAACCCTCCATAGTGCTCAGCAGGTTTCACAAAATACTCAAAAGAATGTCATAGGTAAGGAAATAGAATATAAAAAGACTAGCTTGTATTCAAGAATATTTTAAGGCTATCATATAGAAAGTTCTTATAAGAAATTGGTAACGGGGATTCTAATGCTTCAAGTATCACATATTTATATAACATTTGTTGTAAATTAATAAAGCTAATATCTTTTTAAAGGCAGTTTATTAGATATGGTATATAATTCATAAGGAATCCCTTTTCCCCAAATTACCCTATAGTTTGAACTTTATTTTGTGGTTACCAAAGTCTGGACTTTTAAAAGATACAAAGTTATAATCTGAGAATGAGAAAGACAAAATGGGAATACAGATAGATATAAAACTAAAATAAATAGAAATGTAAAATAGTGCACAGGAAATTCTAAATGATAAGTGTAGATTAAAATATTCTAGAGGAGGCTGCACATGGTGGCACGTGCCTGTAATCCCAGCAGTTTGGGAGGCCGAGGGGGGTGGATCACTTGAGGTCAGGAGTTCAAGACCAGCCTGGTCAACATGGCGAAACCTCGTCTCTACTAAAAATACAAAAATTAGCCAGTGGTGGCATCAGGTGCCTGTAATCCCAGCTACTTGGGAGACTGAAGCAGGAGAATCGCTCGAACCCGGGAGGCGGAGGTTGCAGTGAGCCAAGATTGTGCCACTGCGTTCCAGGCTGGGCAACAGAGTGAGATACTGTCTTAAAAAAAAAAATTCTGAAAGAAATTAGGATTGGGTGACACAGTGGCCCAGGTGTTAGGAGATGGCTGTAGCAAGGGAGAAGGAGTAAAATTTGATGATGCTTTAGATAGAAGGGTAGAACTTAGAAAGCTGGGGCCATGATCTGAGCAGAGGCATAGTGGGGCAGCCAGAGAATATTCTAGTAGTGAGTAAGGTCATTTTAATAGAACCTTAGGTCAGAGAGTTTAAGAACAGATGTTAGTGCACGTTGTGAGAATATTTGAATGTTACATAAAATCATTTGGACTCCAGACAGTCAGAAGCTTTTGAAATCTTTTACGGGGGCTGACATGTGCAAAGTAGTGTTTTAAGCATATTAAACTGTCAGTGATATACATTATGGATAGGAAGAGGAGACTGAAAAGTTCTCTGTGAGGTGATACTGACCCGTGCTAGGATAATAGCAGTGGAAGGGATTAACATGTGTTCTGAGAAGTATTAGCGGGACTTAGTTACTCTTCTGTGAGAAGAGACCAGGGTAATTTTGTGGTTTTTGGTATCTAGGAGAACTGTGGAAATAGGAAATTCTATCATGAATGTCATTTTATCATGAATGCCATTTTGTCATGAAAGATGAGTTTGGCTTTAGACATAGCAAGTTTGGGATGAGAGCAATCTAATGATGTCTAGTTAGAGATGTGGAACTCAGGCTGGATTTGGGCTACAGTTAGTCCTAACGGTGAATGAAATCTTAGGAGTTTCAGAGATTGTAGAACAGTGTAGGCTGAAAAGATGGTGGTGCGCAGAACTTTAGTGGGCAGAGGAAGAATGTTCAGTGAAGGCAACTTTGAAAAGCAATGGTTGCAGAAGTAGGGTAACCTATGAAAAGAAAGCAAAGGGTCACATAATTAGTTGGTTCAAAGTAACATTCATCCCTCTCTCAATTCCCCCATTGCAAATGCAGTACATCTTTAATGTCAGATCCTGGAAAATAGAAAATAGCAAAAATATTTTTAAATATTTTTAAAAAGTTTTTACCCAGCCTGGGCAACATAGTGGTACCCTGTCTCTACAAAAAAATTCGAAAATTAGCCAGGCATGATGACATACGCCTGTAGCCTCAGCTGAAGCTGAGGTGGGGGATCACTTGAACCTGGGAGGTCGAAGCTGCAGTGAGCTATGATTAAGCCACTGCACTCTAGCCTGGGAGACAGAGTAGGATCTGTCTAAAAAAAAAAAATTACTTATAACCCAGTTAGCCAGAGAAAACTAGTAAAATATTTAAATATATATCTTAAGTTACTAAATATTTCTTGTTTATTGTGTCTATGTATTTGTGTATTTATATTGCTATACAAGATAGTGTTTATTATTTGCTGTAAATAGTTGAGGTAAGATGATTCAAAAAGAGTTCAGCGGTTAATTACGTAGCTTATTTGTTGACCTCATCTTCTAAATATTTAATATATATAGAATTTCCCATATTGTCTGTTTTGTTTATTCTTCAGATGATTGCAAAAGGGAAAAATGCATCTGAACTGTTTCCTGCTGTTGTGAAGAATGTGGCCAGTAAAAATATTGAGGTACTGTTTTGATCTATAATTTTTATGATTCCTTTTG
Organism: Pan troglodytes; assembly: GCF_028858775.2. Classification (NCBI taxonomy): domain Eukaryota; kingdom Metazoa; phylum Chordata; class Mammalia; order Primates; family Hominidae; genus Pan; species Pan troglodytes. The sequence continues at coordinate 37,811,756 of NC_072402.2, forward strand.
TTTTCATGGGACCATACACTTTTTATGTAGTATAATGCAACATAAGATACTTAAGTATCACTAGATTTTTGTTATGATTAAAATGTCCTTAATTTTAAATGTAGGTAAGATCGAATAAAAAGTAGGCACAATCCTAGCTTTGGATTTTTGGTAGAAAATATGAAAAGCAAAACAGATTGATTCACCTGAGTGAATGATGGTAAGTTGTCGAGTTTTCACCTGTTCCTAGAGGCCCGTTTAGTTTAAATTTTGTTCCAGGGACTTAATTTTAAGATAGCATATGTCCAGTGAAAAAGACCTATTTGGGTATATCCAGACCTTGATGATTTGGGGCTTTTTGGGATTTCTAGGACTGAGCCCAAGAATATTTCCCAAGTTTCTCAGACTACTCATGACATGTACTAAGCACTCAGTACATATATGTGGATTTATTGAATGAACACGTCCCAGTAAAATACTGTTTTCTGTAAGCTACGCTGATACAGTCTAGTATTAAGGTTACATTCTCCTCTCCACCCTGGTTAATTGATAAATTAATTGAAAAAGCCTGGTTAATTGATAAATTTTTCTCGGTTTAAAGCTTTAAAGCCTTTCCCTCACGATAAAATTAAAAATGTGTTACTGCTACTATTTGTTTGCCATTTTATTGGCAGATGATGAAGCTCATTAACAAATAACAGAAACATTCTAATCCAGGGAACATGGTTATGGTGACAGAGAAAGTGCACAAGCATTCTTGCACGGGCAAGTGTGAGAGCGTAAGGAGGATGGGTGTGTGATTTCAGAGGGTTCGCTAATTTTGTAGTTATGATTTTATTTTCCGTGCATAGTATGGTCATTTTTTGGTAGTGAAGTTTTTTCTATTTTGCGTGATGATTTTAAATGTTCAAAGTATTCTTGCCAGCAAAACCAACCAGAGAAAAAGAAAACATTTTTGAGCTAATGTTCTTTAAATATTACTTAACTAAATGTGATTGATAGTGTTGGTGAGAGAGGAATTTTAAATCTCCCAATCATGATTTTGATTTTTGGTTTTTTTTTTTTTTGAGACAGAGTCTCACTTCGTCACTCAGGCTGGAGTGCAGTGGTGTGATCTTGGCTCACTACAGCCTCGACCTCCTGGGCTCAAGCGATCCTCCCGCCTCAGCCCCACAAGTAGCTGGGACTACAGGCACTTACAACCATGCTTGGCTAGTTTTTTATATATTTTTTTGTAGAGACAGGGTTTCGCCATGTGGCCCAGGCTGGTCTTGAACTCCTGAGCTCAAGCAATCTACCTTCCTCAGCCTCCCAAAGTGCTAGGATTACGGGCGTGCCCAACCATGCCTGGCTATTTTTTTTTTTTTTCTGAGACAGGGTTCCTCTCTATCTCCCAGGCTGGAGTGCAGTGTCATGATCGTGGCTTACTGTAGCCTTGACCTCTTGGGTTTAGGTGATCCTCCTTCCTCAGCCTCCTGAGTGGCTGGGACTACAGGTGCATGCCACCATGTCCAGCTAATTTTCATATTTTGAGCAGAGACAGGGCTTCACCATGTTGCCCAGGCTGGTTTCGAACTCCCAGGCTCAAGCAATCTGCCAACCTTGGCCTCCCAAAGTGCTGGGATTATAGGCATGAGCCATCACGCCTGGGCTCATTCTGGAATGTTTTATTTTTCCCCTTAATTTAGTATTTTTTGCTTATTTTAAAAAGTACTCCTATTAGGCATAACTCTTTGGGTTTTCCTGATGAATTGACCTTTTTATTATTAAAAAATCCTTTGTTTTTGTTAATATGTTTTGTCTTAAAGCATATTTGATTTGTTATTAGTATTGCCACTCCAACCTTCTCATTTCTTTTTATTATCATTTTTATTCATTTGCTTTCAGCTTGTCTGTTTATATCTAGTGTGCACCTGTTGTTGACAGCGTATAGTTGCAGCTTTCCCTACATCCCGTGTGTCAATCTCTGCCTTTTAATTGGAGTGTCTATTTTGCTAACACTTAATATAATTATTGATCTGCTTAGATTTGAGTCTACTATTATTCTTTTTCTTTTCTCTTTGTCTCTTATTTTTGTCTTCTATTCTTCCTATTCCTTTTTTGGGTTAACTAGAAACATTTTAAAATTTCATTTTAGTTTTTTTCCAACTTGCATTTCTTGGCATATATGACAGTGGTCCCATATGATTATAATACTGTATTTTTACTGTACTTTTTCTATGTTTAGATACACAAATACTTACCATTGTGTGATAGTTATCTACAGGATTGAGTACAGTAACATGCTGTACAGATTTGTAGCCTAGGAGCAATAGGCTATATCAGTAGTCCCCAATGTTTTTGGCACCAGGGACCAGTACTGTGGAAGACAATTTTTCTCTGGACCCGGGGTGGGTAGGATGGCTTCAGGATGATTCAAAAGCATTACATTTATGGTACACTTTGTTTCTATTATTATTACATTGTAATATATGATGAAATAATTATATAACTCACCATAATGTAGACTCAGTGGGAGCCCTGAGCTTGTTTTCTTACAACTAGATGGTCCCATCTGGGGTGTGATGGGAGACAGTGACAGATCATCAGGCATTAGATTCTCATAAGGAGCACGCAGCCTAGATCCCTTTTGTGTGCAGTTTACAATAGGGTTTGTGCTCCTATGAGAATCTAATGCTGCTGTTGATCTGACAGTAGGCAGAGCTCAGGAGGTAATGCGAGCAATGAAGAGCAGCTGTAAATACAGATGAAGCTTCACTTGCTTGCCCACTGCTCACTGCCTGCTGTGTGGCCTGGTTCCAACCCCTGGGCTATGTCATATATCCTAGGTGTGTAGACCCCTGGTCTGTATCATATATCCTAGGTGTGTAGTAGGCTATACCATGTAGGTTTGTGTAAGTTGCACTCTGTGGTGTTTGCACAACAATGAAATTGTCCAATGACGCATTTCTCAGAACATTGTTAAGCAATGCATCACTGGATTATAGCATTTTAAGGATAGGTACTTTAAACCTACTTTTTTTTTGGAGACAGGGTCTCGCTGTGTTGTCCAGTTTGGAGTGCAGTGGCACGATCTTGGCTCATTACAACCTCTGCCTGCCGGGTTCAAGTGATTCTCCTGCCTCAGCCTCCCGAGCAGCTGGGATTACAGGCTTGTGTCACCATGCCCATCTAATTTATTTTTCGTATTTTTAGTAGAGCCGGGGTTTTGTCATGTTGCCCAGGCTGGTGTGGAACTCCTGAGCTCAAGTAATCTGCCCACCTTGGCCTCCCAAAGTGCTGGGATTATGGGTGTGAGCCACCATGTTCAGCCTAAACCTACTTTTAAAAAAAGATTTAATATTTTAAAGTATGCTTCTTGCTTTTTTTGGGGGGGGACTGTAGTGGCATGAACACAACACACTGTAGCCTTCACTTCCTGGGCTCAAGTGATCCTCCTGACTCAGCCTTCTGAGTAGCTGGGACCACAGGTGCGTGCCACTACTGGCTATTTAAAAAATATTTTGTAGAGACGAGGTCTCCATGTTGCCCAGGCTGGTGTTGAACTCTTGGGCTCAGGTGATCCTCCTGCCTTGGCCTCCCGAAGTGCTGGGATTATAGGCGTGAGCCACTGTGCCCAGCTCTTAATTTTTTTCATTAGATAGGAAGTGCATTCTGTATTTCAGATAGATGAATTTTTCTATCAAAATGAAATAGTTCTTATAAACTCAATTAGACTAAGTTGGATAAGCTAAAATCAAAACAGTTGTGTTCTTGTGGCCAGTTTATGAATTAGATTAAATTAGTACTGGATTTAAATGACTTGATAAACCATACTTTCTTTGTAGATTTCTTGAGTAAAATCAATTTTACTTATTATTAATTTAGTAGATATTTATTAAACACTATGTGCTTGTTATATATAATTCTGAATTGATAATTTTAAACTACTCTCCCTTTGACACCTTATGGCCATGATATCTGAGCTTCTAATTTGATACGTTTATTAGTTTTATGGCCTGTGGTATAAGAAAGTCCAAATATCTGAAAAAAATAAACATTTAACTTAGAAAAATTATGAGGCATAGGTGAAGCTTGTCTTAGTATTATCAGGAATAGAGTCTCTCAGTAGCAATAGGAATAATTGCTAACATTAAAAAAACCTGTCTGACCAAGGTTATTAGTGCCTTGCATAGATCTACTCCGTTTTATCCTCACAAATAACCCTGTGGGGCTGTTTCTGTCATTACTTGTATTTTATATATGAGGACAAGATGGCAGAAAGGTTAAATTAGCTGATCAAGGTCACACAGCCAGTGTGTAGCAGTCAGAATCCAAAGCTAGGTTGCTTGGCTTCAGAACCCATCTTAGCCCATTCAGTGCCATCTTTCCTGTTTGATGATTCCTCCCTCTGTTTTGTCTCTTAATATTATTGACTCCTTATCAACATCTGGCATTAGCCATCCTTTGGGAGGTACCTAGTATTGGCATATTTTTTTTTTATGTTTTAGTTATGGGTAGAAATGACCAAGTCCTTAGAAATTGGTGGTAAAGTAGCTAGTTCCCTGAGGACTTCTAGTTCTTGTTGTAAACAGAAAATTCCATACCAATTATTGTTCCTTCAGAAGTATTTTACTATTCAAATAGTTATCAGTAGGAGAACTTTTCCATTTGTTCATATTTTCCCTTTACAATTAGATTCTGGTAGCTGCCTAATGTCCTGTTACAAAAATGTCAATATAAACATAATTATTGGTCTATTTGTTTTGGATTTCTTTCGTTCTTTAAATACCTTGTTTATTTTATTTTTTTGAAACATGGTTAAGCCTTTAATGTTTTGGGAAAACTGACATACGTTTCTTAAAACTTATGTTCAGAAATGGAATGTTTCACTCCTCTCAAGTGCAAAATTTCATTTTTACAAGTACATGCTGCTTTAGACACACAGGTGAGCTGTACGTCATCTACCATTAAATGTCAAATGATACCAAAAGTGACCTAGTAAGCAATCAGTGGTTATAGTACAAAAATAATCAAAGGTTTAGTCAATAACTCATGAAGTTTGAGGTACTAGTATTGATAAGCTAATTAAACAGATCTGTCTGTGTTCTTCCAGCCTACTGGGGCTCTGCTATGATTAGCTTTACAGCAAGGAGTGTTATAACATTGAATGAAAGTAACCGATCAGAGAATGATGTAGTCACGGAGCTTTAACTACTCCCATTTCTGGTCACAGAATGGTTTCAGGGAAGGTAGGCTTTCTTTGCACACCTGCAGCCTGTCAGTGCATAGGCCTCTTGTGGTCAATATTGATTGATTCTTATAACAGAAGTAGAACAAATTTAGTGTTTTGCAACCTTCTGTGATTTAATATTGTTATGCTTTTTGCCATAACAGTCACAGAAATCCTTCTCCAATAGTGAGTAATTATTGCAATGCCTGCTAGCTCAGCTGTGGTTCTGAATGTTTCAGTGTTGCCAATATAAACTCTGTGATATATTCTAGAGTTCATAATCCAGTTTTAAAAGCTGGCTGTACTTGGTGAATAAAGGTATTGCTGAGAAATAAATTGTAAGGGGATAAGGGAGAACTGGACCCATTCTTTCTCAAAACTTTCCAGAGAACTGTAGAGTGAGATCTGAATATAATTAGTAAAGAGAAAGAATATTTTAAAAGAATATTTTAAAAAACCAAACCAGCTGTGTTGGTGTGCACCTAGAGTCCTAATTACCAGGGAGGCTGAGGCAGGAGTCTCTCTTGAGCCCAGGAGTTTGAGGCCAGCCTGGGCAACAGAGCGAGACCCTATCTCTCTTTAAACATACACCCACACCTCCACCCCCACTCACTGACACACACACACACACACACACACACACACCCACCCACCCCTCCCCACACACCCACATACACCAAAAAAACAACCAGACTAACAAGTTAAAGGCTTTGGAGGCAGTCTTTCCAAAACCTGTTGTTTTCTTCATAGTATGTTGGTGTCTTTCTAGACTTTGCTGTTCAATGAATTATACCCATTGGTGTGAGAAGTTAGATCCTAGATGTAGCACTCTAATGGGAAATGTCTTAATTTTTTTCAGTCTACAGTTGGTCTGGAATGTGATCCAGCTGATAAATATTGAGCTTTTACTATATGCCAAGCAATGTAATAAGTCCTTGTAATATACAGATGAATAAGAAATGGTTGTTGTACTAAATAGCCTCAAGTTCACTTCCAGGCAGATGGGATAAATTACTTAGTTAAATGCATATTATGTGTTGATTTGATATATTGAAACTGTCATTAATCAACTGCTGATATATTGATATATATTTGATATATTGACTGCTGTTAATCAGTCAACCACGTGTTAATTGCTTTCTACCATTGCTGTATTCTTAGGAACTTTAAATCTAGTCGAGGAAAAAGTCATCTATCCTCAAATAGTTAGAGAAGCGCTTCTAAAACTGATCTAATAATTTGAAAAACTTATATTTACACTTAAATATAATCTGAAACATTAAGTATAGTTTGAATCATTTGGTTTCCATCTTATACCTATATTTGTATTCTTGTGTAACATCACTTGGTTCCAAGTGATCATTTAAAGGAACATTGTTTCACAAATATGTGTATTTTGGGTTTGAAAAATTCTGAAGGTTGAGAAGCACTAATTTAAACCAAGAAAGTGTAAAGAGTCTAATCGTGAATATAGATGGAAAGTACATTGATAATAGAGATGGGGTTCTATGGAATGAAGTCATTACTACCTTTTACTACAGTTGTAAATTTCTTGTTGGATTTTTAATAATAATACTGCAATGATGTCATTTTCAAATGAGAAGATGTGCAATTGGGGTTAAAAAACAGTGATTTAAAGCATTCTTCTTTTATAAATGTATGTATTATAAGTAAAATATAAATTTTTCCTGCCTTAAAAGATAAGAGCCTCTATTAAGGACATTTTATTCTTAAATGGTTTAATTTATACTAGGTTTTCAGATGCTCTTAGGGGAAGAGTTGTCTCCTCTTTTGTTAGGGGTACCTTAATAGAAATATCTGCGGACTGCCATCATAGGCCACAACATGTAGTAGTTAGGAACATGCCCCTGTTTGCATCCTGATTCTGCACTTGCTAGCTCTGTGACTTTGGGCAAGTTATATAAACCTCTGAGCCTTACTTTCCTTATCTTTGAGAGGGAGATAATTGTACCTGGGATAGATATGAGAATTAAACGAGTAATATAATGTAGATGTAGGGCCTTACACATTTAAATTCTAGCTGGAAAGTTATAGCAGATTGAGGTGAAGAACAAAAGCTGTCGCAGGCAGTTTTCCTTTCATATTCTGTATTTCCTAATTAATTTTAATACTAGCCAGAACGACAAGGGTACTTTTAGAAAAGAAAGGCTGGGCTGGGCGTGGTGGCTCATGCCTGTAATCCCAGCACTTTGGGAGGCCGGGGTGGGTGGATCACCTGAGGTCAGGAGTTCAAGACCAGCCTGAACAATATGATGAAACCCCGTCTCTACTAAAAATAGAAAAATTAGCTGGGCGTGGTGGCATGCGCCTGTAATCCCAGCTACTCTGGAGGCTGAGACAGGACAATCGCTTGAACCCAGGAGGCGGAGGTTGCGGTGAGCTGAGATCATGCCATTGCACTCCAGCCTGGGCAACAAGAGCAAAACGCCGTCTCAAAAAAAAAAAAAAAAAAAAAAAGAAAAAAGAAAAACAAAGGCTGAGGAACTTCTCCAGATGAAAGAAGACCAAGGAGACATGAGAACTTAAATATGATGCATGATCCCAGATCAGGAAAAATACTATAAATATAGGATGTTATTGAGAATTTCTAAATATGGATTATTTATTAGATAATAAATAATGCACTGATGTTACATTTCCTGAATTTTATAATTGTAGTGTTAGCAATTGAAAAACATAGATGAAGGCGGCCCGGTGTGGTGGCTCACGCCAGTAATCCTAGCACTTTGGGAGGCCGAGGCGGGTGGATCACTTGAGGTCAGGAGTTCATGACTAGTCTGGCCAGCATGGCAAAACCCTGTCTCTACTAAAAATACAAAAATTAGCTGGGCGTGGTGGTGTGCACCTGTGGTCCCAGCTTTTCGGGAGGCTGAGGCAGGAAAATCATTTGAACCCAGGAGGCAGAGGCTACAGCGAGCCGAGATTGTGCCACTGCACTCCAGCCTGGGAGACAGAACAAGACTCTGTCTAAAAAAAAAAGAAAGAAAGAATAAAACATAAATGAAGCCTATATGAGGCTTCAGTGAACTAGTCTTGGAACTTTTCAGTAGGTTGTATTGAAGGATGATATCTGAAATAAGACAATTTATTGCTTACTATAGCAAGAGACAACTATGCTTTTTAGGCACAGCTTCTCTGGGCATAGAGATTGCTGATATTATTGTGGATTATTGGGAAGGGCAGTCTTCAGGGATTGATGGACTTTCAGGGTCCTAAATGGGTTGATATCATCTGTAGATGCGTGGTCATGTGGGTGAGACTGCTCTTGATTGATTGGCACTCAGAGGTGGGTGTATGGGAGTGCAATTGTTCCTGACTGGGTAACTTTCACAAGCAAGAGGCTGAGCAGGAAAACTTGTTCATTCAGGTGCCTTTTTATTGTTCTGTAGAACAGGTTTAAAACAGTTCTGGTGGCTACATGTTGCCAAGGCTTTAGAAAAACCTGTCTCTCCGAGGAATGTGGGAACTTAAAAACATTACCAATTTGAAATCTTTTTATAATTAAAGAATTTAAAGTATTATAAGAATCACAGCACTATTATTTTGTTTTGAGGGCCGTCTGGAAAGATGAGATTCACCCCTATCGTGAAATATCTTTATTGTTTTATCTGACCCCAAAGTAATTAATATTCCTTTAAAGATAATATAGAAAGATGTAAAGAGTGAAAGTCGCTGGTTAATACCATCACACAGAGATAGTTACTATTAACATTTTATTGTATAGATTTCTCAATTTTGTGCTTACTTGGCTTGAATCTTAGTTCTTCTATTTAATAGATATGGTACTTTAGTCAAGTTACTTACCCTGTCTGTGTTTCATTTTCTTATCTGTAAAGTAAGAATAAATACTTGTTTATTGAGTTGTGAGGATAAAATGAGTTAATTTACGTAAGACATTTAGAACAGTGTCTGACATGTAGTTAATGCTACCTATAAGGATTTGCTATTATTACCATATTATGTCCATTCTAAGACATATGTTTGCTATTTTAAAGTTTCTGCAGTTGGGATTTAACTTAACAACTGGTGGTGATTACGATGGGTAGTGTTTTCTGTTTGTTTGTTGTTGTTCTTTCCTTTGTGGTCCATAATATAATGGTATGTTTTACAATTGGTAGTCTATCTTAGATTGCATAAAATACAGTATGTGGGCATCTATTTTTTTTTATACAGAAGTGAGATCATACAATGCATACTCTTTTACACCTTTAAAAAATTTTAGGCCAGGTACGGTGGCTCACACCTATAATCCCAGCACTTTGGGAGGCCGAGGCGGGCGGATCACCTGAGGTCAGGAGTTCAAGACCAGCCTGGCCAACTTGGTGTGAGACCCCATCTCTACTAAGAATACAAAAGTTAGCTGGGCATGGTGGTGTGTGCCTGTAATCCCAGCTACTTGGGAAGCTGAGGCAGGAGAATCGCTTGAACCTGGGTGGCGGAGGTTGCAGTAAGTCGCGAGATCACCCCACTGCACTCCAGCCTTGGTGACAGAGTGAGACTTTGTCTTAAAAACAAAAAACAAACAAACAAAAAACCTTTTTCAAGGACATATTTTCTTTTCTTTCTTTTCTTTTTTTCAGATGGTGTCTTGCTTTGTCACCCAGGCTGGGGTGCAGTGGTGCGATTTTGGCTTGCTGCAACCTCTGCCTCCCGGGTTCCAGCGATTCTCCTGCCTCAGCCTTCCCAGTAGCTGGGATTACAGGCATGGGCCAATACACCTGGCTAATTTTTTTGTATTTTTAGTAGAGATGGAGTTTCACCATGTTGGCTGTACTGGTCTCCAACTCCAGACCTCAGTTGATCCGCCCGTCTCAGCCTCCCAAAGTGCTGGGATTACAGGTGTGAGCCACCATGCCTGGCCACAAGGACGTATTTTCAATGTCATACAGATTTATTTAATTTTGTATAGTGGCTGAATAGTATAGTGTTATATGGATGAACTGTCATTTGTTTACTGTTTATCTACTAGGACTCTTTATTGTTTAATTTTTGCTCTTGTGGAAGATTTTAATAAGTGGAACTTGGGGAAGTGGAACTTGGTGAAGCGGGATAACCTGGGATAACCTGAGTGGAGATTGAGATAAAGAGTGCAAGTTATATTTGGGGACTATTTCTGTTTGACTAGAAAAGGAAGTTTTGAACAGATTATAAACTGTATTGAGTACTAGGCTAAGAGCTTTAGATTTTGTTTTTAAGGTTTTGTGGAGCCATTCAACATTGAAGAGTAATTGGAAAAAAGTTTTTTCATTTCATTTATAACTCTGCCCATATAGTATAGATGAATGGATTGATATCAACTTAAAATGGTTGTGTTTAACATATTTATCAATGATGAAGATGTACACAGTTTGTTTGCTCATTAAGTTTTCATTTGTACTTATGAATTGAGAAATAGGTTGGATTATAAAATTATCACCTCAAATTATCTTAACAGGGTGCCAAGATGCGTTGAATCTAAATTGTTGACAATTTCTATAGATAAATGGAAGATTTTGCCTTTCATTTAAAATAATTTTTAAAAAATTCTGTGAGGACAGTTTGATTTTGATTTGGTCAGCAGTACATTTGGAAAAGGTGTATGGTTTTAATCAAGAATTAGTCATATCTGTGGAAGTACCTCATCTGGAGCAAGTTCTTATCTAGTTTGTTCTGTTTAGACTTTATTTGTAGTTCGTAGTGTCACGCTGAAAAAAATTGGAGTGAGTTTAGGAAGGAGCACACAGGATGGTAGGGGAACTAAAGCTGTTATGTTTCACAAGAAATTAGGGTACAAGGAAGGAAGGTCATGACAGTTGTCTCTAAAGTAGTCCAGATTGGTTAGTATGACTGGAAATATGATCCAGTATAGTACTGTTTTTATATTTCCAGCACCAATTCCAGCTATCTCCAACTTTTTTCCCTCATTTCCTGTGTTCTTTGAGTATGTAACTTTTTTTTTAAATTTTAAATTTTTAAAATTTTTGAGACAGAGTCTCTTTCCATTTGCCCAGGCTGGAGTGCAGTGGCACAATCCTGCCTCACTGCAGCTTCGACCTCCCAGGCTCAGGTGACTCTCCCATCTCAGCCTCCCAAGTAGCTGGGACTACAGGTGCATGCCACTGCGCCTGGCTAATTTTTTTTTTTTTTTTTTTACTAGAAATGGGATTTCACCATGTCGCCCAGGCTGGTCCTGAACTCCTGGACTCAGGCAATCTGCCTGCCTCAGCCTCCCAAAGTGCTGGGATTACAGGTGTGAGCCACTGTGCCTGGCTGAGTACATAACTTTTAGGTATATACTGTGCTGGTATCTTAGAAGGATAATCAGGAATGTGAAGATATTTGAGAAGGTAGATACAGGCTATAAATAGTGCTAGAAGGAAGCAATGGATAAATTTCAACTCAAATTCTAGTTTTTGTTTATTTTTCTGTTCATAATTTTGTTGTAAACTTAGTGATTAAATTGCCTTTAAAACTTGTTTTCAAGGCTGGGCACAATGGCTGATGCCTGTAACCCCTGTAGTTTGGGAGGCTGAGGTGGGAGGACCAGTTAAGCCCAGGAGTTTCAGACCAGCCTGGGTAGGCAACATAGGAAGACCCCGTCTCTATAAAATCCTAAAAAAAAGCCGGGTGTGGTGGTGCATACCTGTAGTTCCAGCCACTGGAGAGGCTGAGGTGGGAGGATGGCATGAGGCCAGGAGGTTGAGGCTGCAGTGAGCCGTGATTGTGCTCTTGCACTGCACCCTGTGCAACAAAGCAAGACTGTGTCTCAGAAAAAAAATCGAAAACCAAAAAAAAACTGTTTTCAGAACACACATCCAATCTTCTTGAATTTTTATTACGTTAAATTGGTATTCATAGTCACACATTATTCTTACTGGACTGAAAATATCATGTAATGCATGTTGAAATGTGAGTATTACCATAAAAATCAGAGTTAGGGCTCTGGACTCTTTTAACAGATGAGGAAACAAGTTCCCATAACATATAGTTAGTGGCCTGGGCCCAAATTCTTTCTCTTATTATTTTTTTAAAAAGGTAGGGTCTCTCTGTGTTGCCCAGGATAGCCTCTAACTCCTGGGCTCAAGTGATCCTCCTGCCTCAGCCTCCTGTGTAGCTGGGACTACAAGCACGCACACCATGCCTGGCTTCTTTCTTTTATTTTTATCCCTCATTTTGAAAATATTTTTACAATTTAGTTAATATTCTTATATGAGATCTGCTCAGGGATTTTTTTATTCCCTTCAAGAGGAAGGGGCACTTTGATAGGCTATTGCTATTGTGGACTGGACTATTAAAATGCTTACTTTAAAAGCTTTTTCTGTTGTACTTATTATCCCACAAAATATTATTTTTATTTTACAATTTAAGATGTGACCAGATTCAGTTATTTACTTGAGAAGAATTGAGCATGGATTTTGGTATAGCAAATACTGAGTTTTAAATTTTCACTCTGGCTATGAATAAATGATTTTTTTTTTAACAGATCAAGAAGTTGGTATATGTTTACCTGGTTCGATATGCTGAAGAACAGCAGGATCTTGCACTCCTGTCCATAAGCACTTTTCAGCGAGCTCTGAAGGTAAATAATGGAGTGAGTAGGCAAATAGCTACAAGGTTTCTGCAGAGTTGAAAGTGTGTCATTTAAAGAAGTGGAGCGATAATCCACTAAATAGCACAGTAGTGTCTTGAAAGAGTTAAAAGCCTCCTATAGTGCCTACTCAATACACTTAGAAAATAATTTATACAACCAACCGAAACCTTGCTGTATATGTTACAGCTTCTGTATGTTTGTTTATATTCAATATAATTATTTTCATGCTTCAAAGAGCTGTTTATCATTATACTAGTTGTTGAAAGTACGCAAAAGGGGTTATAAGACATTTTTAAACATGAAATTGATGACCTGCAGCATTTTATTATTATGAAAGTATAAAAACCCAGCATATTTAGTAATAAATGACCAACTAGAATTATAACTATTACTTTTCTTTAAAACATTATTAAAGAAGTAAACATTTATGTCTGTCTTTTTTTCCCATTCCCATATACTAATTGTTCATTTTAAATTAAGTAGCTTTCTTTTGCTATTGTCATATTACACCCTTTAAGCACCTATTAACTGTGTCTTAAAGATGTCTTTAAAATATTGTAAAGTTGAAATTTTGGTGAATATTTTTGCACTATTTTTAGGACCCAAACCAACTAATTCGTGCAAGCGCTTTGAGAGTTCTGTCAAGTATTAGAGTGCCAATTATTGTACCTATCATGATGCTTGCTATTAAGGAAGCTTCTGCTGACTTATCACCATATGTTAGGAAGAATGCAGCCCATGCAATACAAAAATTATACAGGTAGGTGCATTGTTAACAATATACCAAAGATCTCTGATATTACATGGAATGTTATAGACCACAGAGGCTTGTTTTATTCGCTCTTTTAGGTAGGCTGTTCTTATACTAAGTAAATCCAGTGACTGTATGATGGTATTTCTCCCTGCTGCAAATGTTCCTTACACATCTGTAATTTTGTTTTGGCTATAGAGACCCTATGCAGGTTTTTATTTGTGAGGCTGTTAGAGCCTGTGATAATTTATAGATTTTATAACTTAAGAATAATCAGAATTTGAATTCTCATTTATATAGTCTATCTCATGTACACATATGCTTGTATTATTAGAAAATTGAGATTTTTTTTTCCTGTTTAGGGTAGAATCTTAAGTGTCTGATCCTCTCAACTCACTTATATGTGTTTTCCTTTCTTCCATCTTTGTTCCTGTTGCTCCCTTCCTTGTCTAATTCTTTTCCAGAGCTATTTTATTAAGTAATTTTTAAAAGTGTAGTGATTTGAAATATAGTGTGCTATACCATATCTGTGTGATATTTTAGAAATGTTATGCAATATTATACAATGCCCTGATCTCTGGAAAATTTACTGTCCAAATAGAATTGTCTACAACAATTTGGTATTATTTTCAGCTATCATTTATTCCTCAAGCTTTTTGAGACTCTCTTCTGTTTCTGGTTTTGTATTCACAGTATTGTGCTATGCGTATTTAGATGTATGAAAACAGTAGAGGATGTGGCACTTAATTATGAATAGCATATCATGTATTTGAGGGAGAAGATCAAAGACATACCAAATAATTAAAGGCAATCTATAATAAGATATTAGCAGCTGATATATATGTATATACAAAGGTACACTAGCAATGTCTTTGATAGGACAGGGACCAGAGATGATCATATTTTGTTACCAGAAAGTAAAGATGTAATGAGATGGGATTGGTAGTGAAATACTGCTTTGAGAAGGAAGACTTAAGCTGAAATTTGAAAGAATTAAAAAGTTTGTCCAGATAATTATAATGCTTAGTAATAAATGTATATGTTTGTAAAAAGTGAAACCTCATATTCCTATGTTAACTGCCAGACAAAGTTTTATCATGCTTCTCACTCACCTTTTCTCCTTAGAAACTTATGGGATAAGATCCATGCTCACTCTAATGGTTTAAAAGTCCTTCTATCACTGGGCACCAGTATATTCCAGCCTCAATGCTTGCCTCTCCTTGCCTTGAGCTTATAGTCTGTTAGTATTCTATCTCAAATGTTTTAATCTTATTACTACCTCTTATTTTTCTTAGTTTTAGTTGGCAGATTTTATAATGCATGTCTCTATCAGTGAACTAGTTGATATAAAATTCTTATTTGGAAATTCTCCATATTTGTTTTTGGCAAGTATGTATGCATAGTAAAATAATGACTGCTATCTAGTTATTTTTTTCCTCCCAGTTGAAAAGAGTTTGTGGTTTATCTACTTACAGTCACTTTCTTGAAGTTTTCCAACTCTTTTAGAAGTGAACTTGTTCTTTCAGTACTATCTTAACTAAATCATTGATATCTGGTTTAGTTAATATGAACAATATTAGAGGGAAAGATTAGGACACATTCATGAGAAAAACCATCCCATTTTATTTGTTTTTCTTTATTTCTAACTTATAATTCTTGCTCTCCTTTCCCTCTTTAAAAATTTCTCAACATCCTTGAATTGGTGAGCATCGTGTAAAGCTAGAATTAAAGGGAAAAATTAATATGTTATTTTTGTATTTTTTAGCCTTGATCCAGAGCAGAAGGAAATGTTAATTGAAGTAATTGAAAAACTTCTGAAAGATAAAAGCACAGTAAGTAATGTCTTTTTATGTCTTTGACATAAAAATGTACTTTATTTACATAGTATCATTTACCATTATATATTTTATATAGTTGTATGTATTGATTTCAAAATGGTATAAATATTAATGGCACACAGGACTATTTTTAAAGAACAAAAATTTTCATGTAATGAGAAAGACTGCATTTGGAGTTTTAGATCATTATGTGTTTCTTCATCAGAATCTGAAAAAAGGCAAGTTGAGAAAAAAATCTTTAACCTGTGGCTAAGTGGTTAACATGGTAAGATCAAGGAATAGAGGTGACCCATGGGAGATGTGAGTTACTAGTGTACTAGTATCTTAGATGGGGCTTTTGTACCCACTTTATATGTCTCAAAACTACTGAGGAAAAGGATTCCAGCTCATCTTAGGATGCTATCATCAGGGAGTATGTACTGTCTATGCATGGCAGCTATCTAATACAGTAGGCAGTAGCCCTGTGTAGCTGTAACTATTGGTTTATGGCTTAGCATTTGATCTATCCTGGATAATGTTCAATAAACATTTGATTAGAATGTGTATTCTGCTGTTGTTGAGTGGAGTGTTCTATAGATATCTGTTTTTTAGTGTTGTTTAAATCTTCTGCTTTGCTGATCTTATGCCTACTTGTTCTATTCATTATTGAAAACAGGGTATTGAAGTCTCTTTAGTTCTGTTAGTGTTTGCTTCATCTATTTAGGAGCTTGGATGTTTGGTGCATGTATGTTTATAATTTTTTTAATCTTCCTTTTGTCATTGTAAAATGTTCCTCTTTATCTCTAGTAACATTTTTTTGTTTTAATGTCTGTTTTGCCTGTTATAAATACTACTATTCTAGCTTTTTTATGGTTGCTGTTTGCATTATATATCTTTTTCCATCCTTTTACTTTCAGCCTGTTTATATTTTTGCATCTATTGTATGTCTCCATAGACAGCATATAGTTGGCTCTTGTCTTTTTATCCAGTTTGCCAATGTGTGCCTTTAATTGGAATGTTTAATCCATTCACACTTAATGTTGTTATTAATATAGTTGGATTTTAAGCTGTCATTTTACTTGCTTTTATATGTTTCATGCCTTTTTTGTTCCTTATTTCTCCTTTATTGCTTTTTCTTAGATTAAGTGAATATGTTCTAGTGAACATTTTAATTCTTTTCATGGTTTTTTTACTATATATTTTTGAAAATATTGTCTTATACATGGAGATTATACTTGTAGTTTCATTCCTAGACCATTTAGTAAATTTCTGTTAGTCTGTAGTGTACCAGAAATCATTATTGCATTTCTTCTATGCATAGTTGGTGTAACGTAGGAGGTAACCAAATATAGATTGATTATAAATGAAGATAGAGAAAAGAAATTTGATTCCTTTTTGTCTTCTGTATGACAGGCATGCTATCTGCCAGATATGAAGTCAATATTATTAATATTATGGTTAACTTGATTTTAATAATTTAAAAAAATACTCAGTGTTTTTCTATTATAAGTGCAAGAGATTGGCTAAGTACCATGGAGAGTAGTAAGATCTACAAGAAGCAGATCTGTCATTTTAATGAAGTTTACCATCATTTCTGCTACATTATAGACTAAGAGAAATTCTTTGGATGGCCTGGGAATGAACTCTGTCTGTATAATATGTGCATGTCTTCCTAGACAGGATACAGCATATCATAGGTAAAAACAATAGCGTTTGAATCAGATAGAACTGGCTTAATGTCTGAGCATCTGCCACATAGTATATGTACCAATTCTTTATGAGTTTTAGGCTCCAGATTTGTAGGTTTTATAATATCTAATTTATAAATTTGCTGTTTGTGTTGAGAGAAAGAACTATTGTATATAAAACCCTCAGCACAGTGCCTAACACCACATGGGATGTGATTAAAAATTCCAAATAAGAAATAAGTACTCAAAAGGAAGTAAAGAATACAATATCTGTGTAAAATTGGAATGTCTGTTTCCAAAATACACCAGAAAGTAAAAAATATTGAATACTTGTTCATCACAGGTATTTAATATTTGTTGAATGACTGTTGAATTAATTTGTTACATTCTTGGTGATAGTAATTAAGTGTGTGGTATCGTTTTTAATGTCTCCCTCACCCCCCTGCCGTGGTTTCATGCTCAGTGTTCATAGGTAGATTCTTTGGGGGCTTTGGTGGCCTACCCTTTGTGAGGCACTCATTTTTCCTAAAGTGTTATATACTATATGTTTATTTTTTTAAATTAAGAATACATATTTCTTTTTCTGTCTATAGTAAAAAACAAAGTTTTTACTGACACCTGTAATTCTGGTGGTATAGCACAGAGTTCCTTCCAGCCTCTTTCCTTTTTATATTTGAAACTGCCTATTCAACATTAAGAAATGTGGCTCTGGCCAGGCACCATGGTTCATGCCTGTAATCCTAGCACTTTGGGAGGCCAAGGTGGATGGATTGCTTGAGCCCAGGAGTTCAAGACCATCCTGGGCAACATGGTGAAACCTTGTCTCTACAAAAAAAAAAAAAAAAAAAAAAAAAAAAAGAGAAACAAACAAACAAAAAAAAACAAGAAACAGGGCTCCTATTTCCACAATCTATTTACATTTTTGCTGAGTCCCAGAATGCAGAGAAACTATTGCTTCAGAATTGCTAGCACTGTACCTCTGTGGGGTATACAGTAGCATGGGGCCTAATAATTAGAGTTAAATATTTGTTTAGAGTTGTTTTTGTCTTTAATCTTTTTTTTAATGTATGGTAAATCAAAATTGCTTCAATTATTTATATCTTTGAACTTGTAGTGTTGGTATGTAAGAAAGCCATTGATTTTTTTTGAGTGATAAATTTTATATTCTGCTTTTTTACTGAATTCTTCTATTGTTTGAGTTAATTTTCTCATTCATCCTCCTTGGGTTTTTTTTGCATGACAAAGAGTCTTTACTTTTAAATGGTTATCAGTACACCAAGTAGTAACATGTAACAAGTTCTTGAATTCTGTCCTCTTCGATTAAGTAACTAAAACTGGCCCAAACAATTATACTAGTGTTCATTGTTCTAACCACTAGCAGGAATGGACTACCAGATGTTGCAGAAAAAGGCCAAGACTTCACCCCTCTTCTGCCTAAACTGCTTCCAGATGGTTCTCTTCTCCTGGGTCTCCTCTACTTTAGTGCTGCAGCTGCCTTGGGATCGCAGGGCAGCAGCCTCCTTGGCCTTGAACTCTTCCTCCCTCTGCAGGCAATATTGTTCAATTTCACCTTGAACTGCTGCTTTGGCCTGCTTCTCCCTCCGGTTCTTTCACTGCAGATCTCAGACACCCTTTTCAGCAACCTGCAGCAGCTACTGGATCCCCTGAGACTGACTGGCCATGACAACGCCAACTCTGAGGCAGAAGCAAGCAGTCTAAATCTCTCTCTCTTCTTCTTTTTTTTTTTTTTAGAGAATGAATCATATCTGCAAATAGAGATGTTTTACTTCCTCTCTTTCAGTTCCTAGAACTCTTATTTCTCTTGCCTAATTATATTGTTTAGTGCCATCACTACAATTGTGTTCAATAGTAGTGGAGATGGTGGGCATTCTTGCCTTGTTTCAGTCTAAAGGAAATGCTTACATTGTGTTTGCATTAAGAAAGGTGCTGGCCCTGAAGATTTTATCTTTGAAATATAGTACTTTTGCAAGGTGCTTCAGGATTACTTGATATGGGTTAATTGTTTTGCCTTGGTACTCAGTGAGTCCTTTCAAAATGTAGATTCAGAATTTATATTATCTCTGGCAAAGTGTTTTTTTTTTAGGTTATAATTTTAAATATTAATTCTGTTATTTTTTTCTTTTTCAGGGATTCCTATTTTATGCACATTGGATCTTATTTGCCTGTTTTACATTCCAATCATTGTGTCTCTAAACCTCTTCTTTCTTTATCTCATTTTTATTCTTTTGGTTCTTTTTCTACCTTTCTTTAATAACGCTTTTTAAATTTTCATTCAGTAATTTTATTCGAAGGGCATCTTGCAATTTAGTCTTCACATCTGATTATTTTTGCTCTCTTGATTTCTTTCCTGTTGTCAATCAATCCTGATTTCTTTTGTTAATTTATGATAACTTTAAAGAATTTATAATTTATATTTATATTTCCTATCTTCAAATGCTTCTCTTGAGGGTATTTAATTCATTTTGAAGCGTTGTGTTGTTTCCTTTTGCTTCATCATTTATATTTCTTTGTCGGTAATTTTTGCCAGTTGAATTGTTTTGATTTTCATTTTCTGTTTTTAGTACTTACAGATTACTTGCATCTTCTTATTTCTTTGGACAGGATTGGTGATTTGATTTTGAGGTAGCTTGCAAGATTCCTAGTACAAGAGTACCCTCTCTGTTAGAATTACAAAGTATGTTTTCTTAGTAGATGGCCTTTTGGTGGGAGGATGTGCATGCATAGGACCAGTATATGTCCCCAAACTATTTTGAGATATGTTTTGTAGCAGCCTAAATTTTTCTGTCTTCTTTTCTTTTCTGCCTAAAAAAGAAGGGTCTTACTCTGTCACCCAGGGCTGGAGTGCAGTGTTGTGATCATGGCTCACTGCAGCCTCGACCTCCCCAGCATAAGCAATCCTCCTGTCCCAGCCTCCTGAGTAAATGGGACTATAGACATGCACCACCATGCCCAGCTAATTAAAAAATTTTTTTGTAAAGATGGGGTCCCACTGTGTTGCCCAGGCTGGTCATGAACTCCTGGGCTCAAGTGATCTCACTTTGGTCTTGCAAAGTGTTGGGATTACAGGCGTGAGCCACTGCACCCAGCCCCTCTTATTTCTTTCTTTCTGTTATTTCACAGTTTCCAAAGGACTGCTCTCCCCTTACTTTTTTTTTTTTAAGCTAATTTTCTCCGTGAAACTTTCCCTTTCTACACTACCTCATTGAATCATCCTCTCTTTCAAGTCTTTCCCTTATAGGCTGCTCTGATCTACCAAGAATCTTTTCCAGTATTTTCACACTTAGGGTGTTCTTTCTGTTTCTGTTGTTGATTTTCGTTTACTTTTAGGCCTGCCATTAACTTCTGCTTGCTTTGTTCCAGGCAGTTTTTTTTTTTCTATACTGTTGGAGGTCTTTGTGAAGTTTTGTGATACAAGCATGAAAATAGTTATCTGGAATTTAGGTTTTATATTTCTACTTATATATAATTTGAGGTTTAGAGATTCTCTGTTTTGAAGTTAGGCTTAAAGCATAGGTTTTGGTCCCTTTTTTTTTTTTTTGGATTTGGGTTGGGAGATTCAGACTTACTTAGGCATCATCAACTTCTCTACCCATTATTTAAATTGGCTGTATTTTGTGAATGTTTTCTGGTAATTTTTTCTTTTGTGTGATTATAATCCATTGTAGAAAGGTTAAAAATATTCTACACAGATATTTGTGGATCATATCTTAATTATTACCTTTTTTTGGTCACATGTAATTCTTCATTGAAGGAAGACAGGTACATTTCTCCCCTGCCCCCCACCACCAAATTTTTAATGTCAGCATTGGCATTTAAAATCAATAGAGGATCAAAAATCACTTTCATTTTAAAAATCTCCCAATTAAATGTACCAGGTCTAATTTATTTCCACATTTTGAAAAGGAATTTATTTGTTGCCAGCAGCAGTTTTTTGGGATCATTATTACGATGATGACATTGGTGTTGCTGCTGATACATATACATTTGAAAGATGTTGATCTATTAAACTTTCTTCTCTGTTGATTTTGAGGCATACTGCCTGTTGCTTCTTTTAGGCTAGAGGATATTTTCTTTCAATTGAGATCTCAAAGAAAATTAGTTCCATAATTCTCATTTTAAGGAAAGGTGGAATTATAAATATATTAAAATATAATAGAATGGCTTTTCTCTTTTACTAAAGACCAGTATGTGTCATATGAATAGTATTTTCCTAAAAATAGAACATTTTAGTGTTATTTAGGTAAAAGATATTACAGAAACCTTACAACTGTAGTCAGTGAACTTAAAAGGGGGCATCTAATCTATATTCTGTCATCTCCAATCAACTGTTACCATTTTTCTTTATATGAATTTTTATTGTTTATTCTTAAATTTTATACCATTTTCATCTACCTTCTCAACATGTCCTAAACACTTTCCTACTTTACTACAAGCCTTTTGTAATGTTCACATATGAATTTATTTTTAAAATTAATAACAGTTTCTCTTGTTTTTCTTTAAAATGTAGCAATCCATATTTGTTGACATTCTTTTCTTTAGAACACTTTAGAAGCAGAGTGGTATTTATTTCCTTTTCCTTTCAAGTTAATCCTAAAGAAATCTTTTTGATAACATCTAACTTTCTAATAGAAAACAGAGTTTCTTAGGAAAACAAATTAGGTCAGTGCCTGCTGAAAAACTGATTTATTTATATATTTTTGATGACATAAAATTTCCTCTTTTTGATTTTTGCTATAAAATTATGTTTAATGAATAGATTGGTAGTGCATAGCTAAACCGTAGGGATAAGACACAAATTTTAAGTTATTGATTTAATGTTGATAAAAGCCCCACCGTTATGTGCAAAAAACACACCCCTAAGTTTGTACAGATGTTTTATTGTGATAGATCTATTATCCAGCTATTAGAAGATAAATGACTGATCTTTCCCATTTTCCATGCCTCAAGAAAATTGAAATAAGAAGGGGAATATCATTTGGGCTGTATGATTAGGGAAGGTTGGATGGCCATTAATTTAAGGGAAGAAAATCTTGGCAGCATTGGCCAACTTATACCATATTATCAATCAAACCTTGATGCACTTCTTGTGATGACCCAGCACTCTCAGGTTTTTGCAATGTTAATTAGAATTCATGACAAAATAGATGCAAGGAAACGTTTTGTACCCTTCATAATTTTATAGAAAATTTATTGTTATTAGAGGAACCATTTGCTTAGTGTGATTTTTTTCATTACCAGCTTGTCAACTAGCATAGATAATCTAGAGAAAATATGAACTCCATAGATGGGGTGTCACTTTTGTTGATGGTTCATGTAGTTTACCTTGGAGCACAGCTAATGGCTGAAGTTCATAGCAACAGCACAGAAAAACGTGGCAACCAAGGGAAGATAAATGAACCATGTTTATTGCTTTAATATAAAAAATACATAAATGGAAAACTGCATTTGAATTTGATGAGCTCATTGCTAGTTTTGTTGGAGTGATTTATTTTTTCCCTTATATGAAAAGCTACTATTGACACAGTGAGATGGAAATTAACTGTCTGTTTTTTGGAAACCAGTATTTTTGGTTTTAAAATCTGAGTAGATCATTTAATTTTAATTCTGAATGTTTTATAGAATATTGAACATTTAATAAACCAAAATTATTAATTTTCCTTGTAGTGTTTAGCCCAGGGTCAGATTGTTAAAACTATATGATTAAGTATCTAAAATGATCAGTTTTATTTTGTAAAAGTACTCCCTTTATATGCTTTTTAATTATTTTGATGTTTTCTTAAACTTTATTTGGTTCTATTTAATTAATGATATTTGTTAGTACCTTAGAAGGTGTTAGTACTTTAGAATTATTGTGTACATGTAGCTCTTGGTTTAATGAATTTAATATGGTAGCTGATTTTCCATTTAATTGTTTAGTATCAAAACACATTTGGAAGAAAATAATTGCTAAGACAGAATAACTTGATTTTACATAGTATTTTAAAAATTGAAACTGTGAATTACCTGTTCAATTTCATGGATCATTTTATCCTAGATACTATCCTTTATTTTTGCACTTTAACACCCTTTACCAATTGATGTTGATATTAATATAAGGTTGATAATACATATATATAGATGTTTATATCTCACAATGAGTTATTCTAGAGTTTAATGTCATAAACTTAGTTGTAAGATATTTTAAAATGATACTAATTGTCACTTTATAGAAATGTAATTATCACGAAACATAATTTCTAAAGAAATTATGTCTTTTGCAGAAGATATCAAAATGTGATTGAAAGCATGAGCTTAACTTCCTTGCCATATCTATAACAAATAGAAAATTATATATATAATACATTTTTATATAGTTCACACAAATAATCAATTCTGTGCTTTTTCGATTGAGGTGCATACATGCTGGGACCAGCAGGCACCAGTACATGGGTAGGGCTGCAGTCAATAAATGCAGCTTCACGTTTATACTGATTGGTAATTCATAAAATCCCCACAGGACTTGAAACTTGTTTAGCATAATAGTGAGTCTATATTCTGAGCTGTTTTCTTTCAATTGTATTGTTGGTTGCATATTAATAAACTAAATGTCAGCCAACTAGAGGGACAAACACTCAAAATATGAATATCATTGTATCTAATATTTTTCAAAAAGTACCATTTCAGTAAGTTATATTTCTATTTAATTGCTTATTTTAAGTCATTGGGGAAATTTTAGACACTAAAGTGAAGATCCCTAGTGTTCAGATAGAATATGGTATTAATTTGTTTTTCAAAACTGTATTATATTGTGGGCTAACTGCACATATATCATTGTACGTATATAGAAGTATTTGTATAATATATATTCTGCTTAGTTTGTGTCTTTAGAGTAAAGGAATCTCAATGTTACCACTTTGTAAAAGCATCACAGTTCAGAAACTAACATTATGATTCATTAATTGGTTTTGGAAGAGCCCCCTTTTGTTAGTAATATATTATTCCAACTTATACACATTGTTATGAAAGTGATAAGAGCCCAGGTGATGTTCTAAAATTTCAGCCAGTGTGTTTTCTTTGTAAATAAATTATATTGGGTAAAAACCGGTGGATTAAGATGTATATGATTTGAAAGTGTTCTTCTATTAAAATTTATGAATTTCTCATATACTTTTTAACATAAGTTCATTGTAGAATGATTGTCGTTCTCATTTTAAACTGACACAATGTGAGCTTTGTTATTGTCTTGATTCTTTTTCTGAATATTATGAACAAAGTACTGAATTTTTAGATTAGAATTTAGGTTAGCTTTAAACATGAAAAATGTGCATGATTAATGTTTAATCCACATATGAACAATGTGTTGAAATTTAACCTGGTGAAATAAAAACATCAGAATTTACTTCTCTTCAGAATAGTATTTTCTAGACATATTAGAACTATTAAAATTATTCTTTGACGAATAGTCACCATAAAGTTTGTTATTCAAACATGAACATTCATTTTAATTGAATGACTGAATACTTTAATATTGATTGGCATGAAACTGATTACTATAATGCCTGAGTAAGACCTTTGATGTAGGGGAGAAACATTTTTTAATAAGTTACTATTTCTTTCTTTTCTAGTTGGTAGCTGGCAGTGTTGTGATGGCTTTTGAAGAAGTATGCCCGGACAGAATAGATCTGATTCATAAAAATTACCGCAAGCTATGTAACTTACTAGTGGATGTTGAAGAGTGGGGGCAGGTTGTCATAATCCACATGCTAACTCGATATGCTCGGACACAGTTTGTCAGCCCTTGGAAAGAGGTAAGTGTTGAACAGTCTTCCACTTTCAAGTATACTAAGAGAATGGATGAGCTTTTTAAAACTTGCGCAAAAAATTAGGAGTAGTAAACTAGAGAAATCTGCATATTTAAGGAAGACTCATTTGTCTCTTGTTCTTTTACTAAAGCAGGCAACCAATATAAATGCAAGCATAATTATCCATTATTTTGGCACTGATTGATACATATTTATTGGTGTAAGTATATATACTTTTAGTTTGATACTGGCAAGAGGCCCTTGTTAGGAGGAGCAGCATGACACAGTGTTTACAGTGACATTGCCAAACCATGGATTTTTTTGGTTACTAGTTACTTTCACATCTTTGAGCCCCAGCTATTCCAGGTACTCATTTGTAAAAAAAGTAGGTGATGTGCTTCTATAGCATGTGAATTTATACCTAAAGTAATTAATTTCTTGCCTCTATAGATAAATATTGTTGAACTTTTAAACTACTTTTTCCTAGTTTTGTATTTATAAAATGTTTGTGTTCTTCTCTTCACTTTAGCTGGTAGCATTTAGTAAAATTAATAATTTAAGTGAAGCTATTTGTTTTCTTTGTGCAGATTAACATTAGAAGTATGCCTTATTCTTTTTTTTTAAGTATGCCTTATTCTTTTCATCATATTGACAATTTAGAAAATTTTATCATATAACTTGTAATTAAGATCCTTAGGATGTATACATTTAAGATTTAAGGTAATTTTAAACCAGTTTAAATAAATCCTTAAATGTTGTAAGAATAGCACATTCATTCTAGTCTTTTGATGTCTTATCTTTTTAAAATACAGTATTATAGATTTTAAAAACCAATTTGTGTAAAAAAAAAAAGATTTTTAAAAAGCTCCTGTTATATCAAAGTGGTCTGTATACATACTTATGACAGGCCTTGAGTGTTCAGTACATCTTGCTTTTGTTAATTAGAAAAATGTAAATAACATGGAAAAATGTATGATACATGCTTTAAATGACACATCAAGCTTGCAAATTATTATAAAATGTTGATCACTATTTTCTATATTGATTTAGTATTAGCATTAAAAACTGTTTAGAAATTTTAATACTTCTTTATCCACAAGACAGTAATACTGATTTTCATCTCACTTTTAATATTAACAAAATGATGATTATGTTATCCATCTTAAAAATTGAAGTATGTTTTGAATTATTAATATATAAGTCTTATGTTACATAATGCTCTTAAATTGATGAAATTTTACTATCCTTGTCAACTTTAATTTTATAAAGTTAATTTTATTTATCATTGAGCAAAGTACAGTTTTGATGGCACTTTTGCTAGATTAAGGAACATCTCTATGATGAAAATGTCCTGGCCCTTTTATGATAACTTTGATGAGAGATTTTTGTTGCCAAACAGCTTATTTGTTTGATTTCAGCCAATTCCTTTCAAAACTTCTGCTCAGATTTTTTTCTATTGTATAAAGTTATAGGCAATTTTGCCTTAGCTAATCACTGTCACCATTTAAATTTTTAAATTTTACTTTCCTATCATTTTCAGTAACTATATGCAAATGATCCTTTGCTTGTAATTATATAGAAACTGGAGTTAAAATATATAGTTTACTTACCATACCTGCTAAAAATATGTAACCCGTAGTAAAATCTCTGCTTTTGTATGTTTGTCTGTTTGTTTTTCTGTTCCTTGAATTTTATCTTATTTTAGATAAAATTTATTTTTAAAGCCATTGCAAAGGAAAGTTAAGTTTTACACCATCATATACATTTGTTTTTTGACAGATAATTTGAAAAATTGGGACTGTATTCATTCTTGGTGTTTTCACATGTTAACTCCATGAACATGAATTAGGACAAACATGAGGTGAAGTCTGGTCATTGTCCCTGGCATACTGGAATGGGCTAAGTCATTTCTTTTCTTTACCACTTACTTGCAGTCCAACCTTGGAATTATTCGAAATGCTGTGCTCATTAGACTAATTTAGTGGTTTTCCAATGTGCACATCAGCCCTCAGGATGTGCTAGCACTGCCACAGGAACGAGCCAAGCAGGGCAGGGGTGCTCTAGACTGCAGCTTTTTGGGCTTTTGCCACTGTTTCAAACACAGAAGCCTTTTTTGCCTTCCTTTCTTATGCAGCGTTGAATTTGATTTCCTTTGAGAAAGATCCATTGGCTTAAAAGACAGATAGAAAGAAAACCACTTTAAATAGAAGATTTATAAGTTTAGCTAATTTGAATCCTATTGTTGTTGTTGTTGTTTTTTAATTATAGAAGCAATTCAAGTACATGGTCCCTTCTCGTAACCTCTTGGTTGACGCCTTAGAGGCAATTATTGGTAACTGTTTAATTTCAGTTACTCTGGTGGTTATAAATTTTACTTTGGATAAAACATTTCGCTTTATTTATTAATTTAAGTTGATATCAGTTGACCTCAATTCAAGGAAAAATTATTCATTGATTGTGTAAGTTCTATTTGAGGGTCTCGTTTAGCCCAGAATAATCAGTATAACAGGCTTTTGTCTACATACGTACATATGTTCAGTTCAGAAGCAGTGTGAAAGATTTGAAAGGCTCAGCCCTTATTGCAGTATTAGAATCAAGGATTGTACAATATGTTAGACTCTTGTTATAAATATATTTTATAAAATTAAGATTCAAATGAGTGGTCAACACTAGGACCATGTCTGTGCTCTCACTCTTCCAGTTAACCCATCTCAGGCTTCCTCTGTGCTAATTATGATTTTGTTTTACTGAGAAACTTTGGAGTGAGCAGTGTAGCCATTTATAGTCTTCAGTGCTTTCTGATCTAGGCTTGATGTTGCTTCCAACTTTTTAGTGACTACACATGGTAGTTTTAGCTTTAGAAGTTGGCAGACGAGGCAGGGCGCGGTGGCTCACGCCTGTAATCCCAGCACTTTGGGAGGCTGAGGCGGGCTTATCACGAGGTCAGGAGATCAAGACCATCCTGGCTAACACGGTGAAACCCCATCTCTACTAAAAATACAAAAAAAATTAGCCGGGCATGGTGGCGGGCACCTGTAGTCCCAGCTACTTGGGAGGCTGAGGCAGGAGAATGGCGTGAACCCAGGAGGCAGAGCTTGCAGTGAGCCGAGATCGCACCACTGCACTCCAGCCTGGGTGTCTCAAAAAAAAAAAAAATAAATAAATAAAAATAAAAGAAGTTGGCAGACTAAATCTCAAAGCAGAGTTTGACCACAGCTAGAAGAAACTGAGAAGTATTTGGCATTTATATTTGCTTGCTCTTTCTTATGTGATGTTGTAAAAGGAACACCATGTAGTAAAGAAAGGTTAAGATGATTATAGAATAAAAAGACAAAGTGAAACAGTACTCTAGCAGAGGCATTCCTGAGAGTTTACCTCTCTTTTTTATCCTTTTACCATCAACACTTGAATGTGTTGTTTCATGGAATCATCCAAGTAGAAATGTCTTCATTCTAGCCCTCCATTCCCTTTTACCTACAGGCAGAAGTCACTTACATAAATGCTATATAAGCACCATTTTATGATGAATTAAGGGCCATTTTACCTTGAAGTAAAGAATTTGCCAGTAGGAAAAAGTGTCACTAAAACAATGTATTGACATAAAAGTTAAATTTATAATTAAAAAAACCTGCCTGTAATACCGAATTCATTTAAATCCAGCAGTTTTCTCTCAGATACTAAGAGAAAATGTGAAAAATAATACTGTGATGCTTTATACTTAATGGCTTATCATTTTTGCTGTACTTTCTTTTCTTCTTTGTTTTCCTTTTTTGGGATAGAGTCTGTCTCTGTCACCCAGGCTGGGGTGCAGTGGTGCGTTCTTGGCTCACTGCAACCTCTTGCCTCCTGGGTTCAAGCGATTCGTCTGCCTCAACCTCCCAAGTAGGTGGAATTACAGACATGTGCCACCACACCCAGCTAACTTTTGTATTTTTAGTAGAGATGGGGTTTCGGCATGTTGGCCAGGCTGGTGTTGAACTCCTGACCTCAAGTGATCTGCCCTCGGCAGCCTCCCAAAGTGCTGGGATTACAGGCGTGAGCCACCATGCCTGGCCTGTACTTTCTTACATAGTATTCCATTTGCCATAGGGCAATCAGAATTATTATACCCATTTTATATATGAAGAAATTGATATATACAGATTTTAGCAAGTCACTTAAGACAATATTAATTATAAAAGGTGGAGCAGAAATATAAACAGAATTATCTGATGCCCAGGCCAGCATTATTGCCTTTATATTTTGTTACCCTGTGACTTGTAAATTAAAATAATTTCTTAGTTACCTTAATAAGTTTTCTGTGTTTGTTTATTGTGTTCCGGTCAAAACCAGCTTTGAGGCTCCCAATCCATAGTGCTCAGACATGCAATTAGCTAACAACCATAATTAAATTTGCTCTCAAAGAGAAAAATCATGTTTCCTATTGAATTTTTGCAAACATTTGTTTACGTTAATATGCTTGAAGTGTGGCAAAATTGTTTTTTGTTGAGGAATCGAAAATTAGTAGATACACTTTTTGAGATGAGCTGATGTACATGCTTTTGTCAATAAGTTCTCAAATGAACACATCATATACAAACAAGCTTCTTCAGGGGCAGAAGAGATTTTTAATTTAGTTTATTTGCATCATTATAGATCAGTATTTAGGCTGTTTATATGTAAATGTATGATTTGAGGAACAATTAAGTGTTGACAAAGTAGATTGCAGTCATATCAATTGCAGTGCATTTTCCATAATTTTTCTAACTGACATCTTTGATGATAAATAGTGGATGTCAAGTCAAAGCTGATTATACAGTGCACTAGGAATTCATGGGGCTGTCAGGGAGAAGACCGATTGACTTTAAATTTACATATTAATGAGAAGATTTGTTAAGAGGGTGCTTGACTATAGAAAATAACGGCGTATTTATAGGGCACGACATTTTATAAATAAAGCTGATGCAGGAAAATGGAAATTAAACCTTTTAGGTTAATAAATTCAAGAGACTGCTAAAATGCACATTTGCATTTTTATTTTCTTAAATTTACCTTACTCTTTGCAGTCCATGTGGGTTGTTTTTTATTCTAGGTCAAGTTTGTATAATTTTCAAGGATATAAAATTGCTTAAGTATTTTATTTGTCATTCAAGCCTATTATGGGAGACTTCTTGAAGCATAAACCTAGATCTCTAAGACTAAAGTTGCTTTTGTAAAATTAATCGATTTAAAAAAATAAATATTATAAAACACAGAGTAAATTTTAAGAGTGATTTAAAATAAAAACCAACATCCGTTAGTGGCATCAATTGTAAACTGAAAGGAAAGTCTGACACTGGGGCCTGCTAGGAATGTTTTTAATTTCATGAATCTAGCTTTTTACAACTGAACTTTCTCTGAGAGATGAGAGGTTTTCAAGAATTATCAAAATATTTTACTTCAGTGATTTGGAATTTAAAACTCTAAATATTTACCGTTATTTTTTAGAATATGAATCCGGGTTATGTAATTCTGGTGGCAGTATTTATGCCAGTTTAAAATTTGGAGTAATTAATTTTGTCTCTCTCTGTATATCTGTACATCAATTATAAAACCTTACATAAGTTTAACAAAGTCCAAATTTAGAATTTTGTTTAAAGTATTTTTAAGGTAAGTTCTTAAGTTTTTCACTGGTAGCCATAAAATAACTTATCAAAATGCAAAATTTATAAATGTAGTTTTTTGATGAGCAATTTTCTGTAGGTACAGAGGTACTTCAGGGAAGTACTTCATGAACTCCACATCCAGATCCTGTCTTAACGGACCAAAATGTTAGAGATTATTGAGTTTTAATTTTCTTTACTGATTAATTTTCTTTGTTAAAACAAATTTTGTCATGTGTCTTACCAATGGACTATAGATCCACGATTCTGTGGAATTTATTAAAAAAACAAAATACTGAGAAGTTGTGGTAGAATACATTCTTTACAGTGCAATAAGAGCAGTTTTT
Source organism: Pan troglodytes (assembly GCF_028858775.2). Lineage (NCBI taxonomy): Eukaryota > Metazoa > Chordata > Mammalia > Primates > Hominidae > Pan > Pan troglodytes. The sequence goes on from NC_072402.2 coordinate 37,842,564, forward strand.
TGTGCACTGTTTTAGGTGACTGTTGACAAAGGGTTCAACATATAATTTAAGGTGAAACTAAGGACCATAATCTAATATTGAAATAATGCCTCCTCTCTTCCCATTGGTTATGAAGCATTTATCGTAAAGATTCCGTATTCTTTTTGTTGTTCGTAATTTATTCCTATTGATTGGAATTTTTTTTAACTCATGAAGTTTTCTTTTTTAAAAAAGAAAACTTTAAATTTTACCAAGGAACATATGCATGGTTTAAAAGAAAGAAAATGAATAGTACTACAGGGCTTATGAGAAACATTTTTCTGAGTGACCCTTCTCAATGTCTGAATTAGCTTCCTCAGTTCTTTTCCCTTCTGTGTGTGAGCTCAAAAGTATCTGAGCCAGGTCTCAATCAATTTAGAAAGTTTATTTTGCCAGAGTTAGGGATGCACCTGTGACATGTGCAGCCTCAGGTGGTCCTGATGACATGTGCCCACGGTTGCTATAGCTTGCTTTTATACATTTTAGGGAGGCATAATACATCAGTCAATACCTGTAAGATGCACATTGGTTCAATCTGGAAAGGCAGGACAACTTGAAGACGGGGCTTCTAGGTCATAGATGGATTTAAAGATTTCTGATTGGCAATTAATTGAAAGTTAAGTTGTTATCTGAAGACCTGGAATCAATAGAACGGAAATGTCTGGATTATGGTAAGGGGTTGTGGTGACTAAAGTTTTATCTTGCAGATAAAGCCTCCAGGCTTCAGACAGAAGAGATTATAAATGTTTCTTATCAGACTTAAGGTCTATGTTGATGTTAATGCTGGTTGGCTTTTCCTGAATTCCAAAAGGGAGGAGGGTGTAATGAGGCATGTCTGACCCACCCTTCCTATCATGGTCTGAACTAGTTTTTCAGGTTAACTTTGGAATGCCCTTGGTCCTGAGAAGGGGTCCCTTCAGGTGGGTGTGGGGTAAGAATTTTATTTTTGGTGTGTGTGTGTGTGTGTGTGTGTATTTACCTTTCTCCATTTCTAGGTAATAGATATATATTGCTATTTCTTGATTTATCAATTTTAGGCATTATGTATTGACTTCCTATTATAGAAATGGAGAATTTGTCATTCTTCTATTACCTTATGCTTCTGCTTACTTCTTTCATCTTTGGAATATAATTATATTAGAATTTTTTCAATCCATGTGTGTTCATTTTCCTATGATTTATGAATATTATTCAGCTGTATAATAGCATTTCATCTCTTGTGGAACTTTTGGTTCTTTTTGGAATCAAAAATTGCTTCATTTTAAATTTGCTTACTTTATCATGTCACTATACGAAGCATTCCAAGTTCTCCGTTAGAATATTAAATATTCTCCAAATATTATTTTATGTGCAGTTGTTGTGATACTTCTTGTCTACCCAATGTCAGTTCTACCCCTCCCACTTATTTAAATAACAGGATCCTGATTTTGTTCAGAGTAGTTATATGCCCAGTGAAAAATAATCAACTGTACTAAATTCCTTTAGAGTCAGAAATGGGTCCACATCTGGAAATTGGGATTCTGGGGAAGCTATTGTTTTTCTGACAGACTTATTTGACATATTTATATTTTACCCTTTGCCCTTTCTCATGATTCCTTCCCAGAATGCATGTGTGATGATTAGAGGTGCAGTAGTCATGTTACAAGCATAAGGATAAAACTATACTCTGGGGGTGGGCAGAGCTGAAAAACAAAGTGTTTGGGGCAACTTTTCATTTTATGGAGCTACCTAACTAGATATTTCTGTTATATATAGCTGAACACAGTTCTGACTAGTACAGTTGTCAAGTATATCAAGTATTTCAACAGCTTCATTTTCTTCCCAGGAGATATGTTCCTGGAGTCTTCACCCTCTGTTCTAATCTGATTGCTTACTAGGCCTGCACAGTTCCAATCTGTTTTTCTAGAACTTAATTTCATGTCTCTTCTGTGTTAAATCCTGTTTCTTAGGCTTTCTTCCTCTCTCTCTCTTTCTCTCTCTGTCTCTCTGTCTCTGTCTCTGTCTGTCTCTCTCCTCTCTTTTGGTTTTCCTGGCTTTGGAGCATATCCTCCAATGTTTTCTTAAGAGTGGGTAGATGGGAGATAAAATTTTGAGACTTTCAGTGTCACTCTCACACTTGATTGATATTTTACCTGGGCTCTTGGATTAGTATTCTCTTAGGCCTTGTGCATTTGAAAATGGTTTATTGTTTCTTGTATATTTGACATCTTGCTGGTTATGGTACTGTTGGGACACACCCTTTTCTTCTTTTGAGAACTCTGTAGACATTACTTAATTTTCTTCTGCAATGAATTTTGCTGTGAAGAAATCTGAAGATAGCCAAAGATTTTTCTCCTTTGCAGGTGACTTGATTTTTTTTTTCTGCATGCTAAAAAAACCTCTTTAAAAAGTCTTTGAAAATTAATCAGGTTACATCTCATCGTGAATTATTCCGTGTGATCTCCAGGTTCACTTCTTCCTTTTATTTTAGGGAATTTTCTTTTGTTTTTGTAATTTTAAAAATTCGATGTTTACATTTTTTTTCTGCTTCATTTGTAAGTTATATACTTGAGGAATACCTGTTATTCTGTTTTATAATCTTTGTCTACCATGTCCATCATATTTTTAGAAAATTTCTTTAATGTTTGTCCTTTTTTCTTTTTTTTTGAGACAGGATCTCACTCTGTCACCCAGGCTTGAGTACACTGGTGTGATTACAGTTCATTGCAGCTTCGCCCTTCCAGGCTCAAGTGATTTTCCTGCCTGAGCCTCCTGAGTAGCTGGGACCACAGGTGTGTGCCATCACACTTGATAATTTTTGTATTTTTTTTTTTTTGACACTGAGTCTCGTTCTGTCACCCAAGGTGGAGTACAGTGGCACGATCTTGGCTCACTGCAATCTCCACCTTCCGGGTTCAAATGATTCTCCTGCCCCAGCCTCCCAAGTAGCTGGGATTACAGGTGCCTGCCACCACACCTGCCTAATTTTTGTGTTTCTGGTAGAGACGGGGTTTCACCATGTTGGCCAGGTTGGTTGCGAACTCCTGACTTCATGTGATCCACCCGCCTCGGCCTCCCAAAGTGCTGGGATTACACACGTGAGCCACCGTGCCTGGCCTAATTTTTGTATTTTTTATAAACACAGGATTTCGCCATGTTGGCTAGGCTGATCTTGAACTCTGGGACTCATGTGATCCTCCTGCCTTGACCTCCCAAAGTGCTGGGATTACAGGCGTGAGCCACTATGCTAGGCCACATTTTTGTCTTTTTGTTTGCATTTATATTATTTCAAGTTGTTTCATTGTCAGTAATTTGATTTTCAATGGTCTAATCTTTTTTTTCAGTTTTTATTTTTAATTCTGTAAATGTAGTAACAATATTGCTTTGATCTGTTGTTTACTTACTCAGTTTGAATTTCATATTTCCTTTATTCTATAGTTTATCATCTTATCTTTGAACTTCTGTTTGATTGATTTCATGTTCTTAGTAACATGTTGGGTGATATGCTTTTGACACTTACATATAGTCCGTTATATATGTGAGGAGTGTGGTCAGGGAGAAAGATCCTTCGTCCTCCTTGCCCTACTGGCTGTTGGAGGTAATCAACAGTCTCTACCACATTCTCCATAATAACCTAAAAAATCTTTGAAGACACTATGATTTGGAAAGAATAATTGTTTCATCTGTTAAGATATATACTATTCATGTATATATATGTGGTATAAATATTAGATTAAAATGAAGTGTTCTGACAAAATTTTTTTATCTCAGGAGTACACCTCCTGTTCCCTCTAGATTTTGAAATGGTCTATTTTAGTTTGATCATAATGTAGTATATTTTAATTCATTAAAATAGGTGTCTGGTAGGTGAGGAAGGCCTGATACATTGTAAGTTGGAAGCTCTTAATTAATTTATAAGTGAAATAATGGACCTTTTCTCATTCTCATTTATTAGGAAATACTTCAGGCTGTGTCATCTAAGTTGCTAATTCATTCCAATTTTTAAAATTTGTTGTGGAAATGTTCACATAAAAAAAAATCAGCTCATACTGACCTTTGTGAAATGCTTTAAAGAACTCTGTTAAAAAATGTTAGTTAAAAATAAGTTTTCTTGGGTTGATGTCCTTCAGAAACACCAATTTTTCTTAGATAAGTAACTTCATACATTTTCATATAAAGTACATAGAAAAACCATTCCTGGTATAGTAGAGCTATATTCTGAAAAAAAAATTTTTTATAGACAAAATAAATCCCCTTTCCTCTTCACCCTCCATCCCCATGATTCTGTGTATGTCCCGCTGAAAATTCATGTACTTGTCTAGCATGGGGCTTATAGTATGCTGTATGTAAGCACTAGGTGATGGTGCTGGTTAGTTATCCATTTGACATGCTAACCATTTTCTAATTTGAACAGTTCTAGCCATGTTGTTGAAATTAAAAATTTAGGGCCAGACATTGACCTTTGCTTTTTTAACATTTCCTTTAGTGGTTAGCTACTGCCTTCCTCAACCCAGTGGAGACCTTGACAGATTCCCTATTACAAGTAATTGCATCCAGAGCTAGTTGTTATTCCTGTTAATTTATTTAGGGGCCAGTAAAGTTTAGTGCCTATATATATAAAAATATATATTTGTGTGCATGTGTGTGTGTGTATATATGTATATGTATATGTGTATATATATGATTCCATCTTTAAAATAATGTATTTATTGATTTAGTTAATGATTTAGTTTTTATTTTTATACATTCAGCTTACTTAGTAAAAGGCAAAAGATTTATACAGTCTGAAGAGAAACCAGAGCATGGGCTTACTTAGAATATAAAATCTCTTTAGTGAGTTTATATTAGCACTTTCTCTCACTTTCTGTTTCCTAAACATCCTTTTTGTGTGACTAGCCTTATTTTTGCATTTCTTATAATTTTAAAAATTGTATCTTTATGTTGTATATTGTTAGTGAACTTTTATTACTGTTTTATGTCATTTTGGGTTTCCTAAATTTTCAAGTTTTTCACTGTAAGTCACAGTTCCAAGAGAAACAGATAAGTTGTTTTTAATCCATATTTTCCCCAACATTTTATTTTAAGAATTTAGCAAATGGAAAGTGATATCAGTAAAAATGGCAGAGTAGAGAACTCCCAAGAGCTTGTTGCTCCACAGAGATAGAAGAAAATCTGTAAAAACAGTCCAATCAGCTTTTTGAATTCAGAAAATAGTCAAAGGTTTACAGCAACCATTCAAACATTTAAGAAAATGGGGCCTGAAACTCAGGAGAAAAGATTTGTGGCATTTAAACTTACCCTCACTCTATCCTCCCTTCTCTGCCTCAGTGACAGGGGCTGGATGGAACAGAGTAGATTCTGTTCGCAAAGAGGTGTGATTATTTGTTTTGACCTGCCTGGAGGATCCCTAATGCAAGGGACATGCCTTCATTTTGCTGAAATCATAAGTCCCTCAGAACAAATTATCTACTAATGCCCCTTGGGGCAATAGATATCAATGGGAGTAAACAATGGACATGCCAAGAAGCCTGGAACAAAAGGCTGGAGGATGGAATGCTTTGGGGAATAAGGGAGTTGAGAAGCTCCTGTGGATAATATGGGATCTAGAAAGTCCATTTCATGGGTAGGGTTAGACACCTACTCGGAAAAGATCTGATAAGAACCTAAGCTTTTACGTCAGACTGACCTTCAAGCTCTGCAGAAGAGGAAGTGATGGCTAAGGCACCTTTTTAAATGGCCCAGCTAAGTTTTAGGCAAACTGCAAGCTAACAAAACAGTAAACACTTCCATGACCACATGCAACAAAGAATGTACTCTTTTCAAAAATAGCTTAGAAACGACTGTAAACAAACAAACAAAAACCTGATAGGCAGCAACAATAATCCCTGGGGAGGAGTTAGAATCTGAGTTAGTTACCACATTATAATATTCAAAATGTCTAGTTTTTAGCAGAAAACGATGAGGAATGTAAGGAAACCCGTAAATTTGTTCCATCCACAAGAAAAAGAGAAAGTAATGGAAACTGTACTCAAGGAAGTCCAGACATTGGATTTGCTAGCCAAAGGTTTTTAAATCACCATGTTAAATATGCTGAAACAGCTAAATGAAACCAGGAAAACAATGACTCTCCAAGTAGAGAGTATCAGTATATATAGAGAAATGATGCAAAGAAACCAACTAGAAATACTAGAGGGAAAATGTATAATAACTTAAATGAAGTATTCACAAGTAGCAATCAACAGCAGATTTGAACAGGCAGAAAATGAATTGGTGAACTTAAGTCAATTGAGATTATCTAGTCTAGGGAGTAGAAAGTCAAAAAGCATGAAGATGAACAGAGCTCAAGAGACTTAAGAGGCCTGTGCGATGACATCAAGTGCACCAACACACATAATACATATTCCAGGAGGAAAGGAGAGAGAGAAAGGGGCAAATAGAATGGCTGAAGAAAAAAATGGCTGAAAACTTCCCAATTTGATGAGACACTAATCAACACATTCAGGAAGCTCATCAGAATCTAAGTAGGAGAAATTCTGAATGCACACCAAGACACATGATATGGTTTGGGTCTGTGTCCCCCCCATATCTCACCTTGAACTGTAATAATCCCCACATGTCAAGAGTGGGACCAGGTGGAGATAATTGAATCATGGGGGGCAGTTTTCCCCCTACTGTTCTCATGATAGTGAGTGAGTTTCACAAGATCTGATGGTTTTATAAGGGGCTTTCCCCTTCACTCTTTTCTCATTCTCTCTCCTGCTACCCTGTTAAGAGGTGCCTTCCTCCATGATTGTAAGTTTCCTGAGGCCTCCCCAGCTATGCTGAACTGTGAGTCAGTTAAACCTCTTTTCTTTATAAATTATCCAGTCTTGGGTATTTCTTAATAGCAGTGTGAGAATGGACTTTAATACAGCACATAAGGATCACATTATCAAAAGCTAAGGACAAAAAGAGAATCTTGAGAGCAGCAAGAGAAGTGACTCATTATTTACAAGCTTTCCTCAATAAGATCAACAGCTAGTTTCTCATTAGAAACCATGGGGCCAGAAGGTAGTTGAAGAACCATGTTTGAAGTGTTGAAAGAAATAAAAAAGTCAACAAGTAAGTTCTTCTTTGGCAAAACTTTCCTTCAAAAATGGAGAAATCAGTACATGCCTGTATTGGTATAACAGTCCAATGTTTTAGATGCGTTTCAAAGTAAGATGCAGACATCAGTACACATTACTCCTAAACACTTCAGTATGTATATCATTAATTAGAATTCAATATTTGTTTATGATTATTTTCCTTTTGTTGACATAAAATTTTCACAGTGAAATGCACAAATTTTAGAGTTTTGATAATTGCATGTATGTTAGTAACACACATAAACGCTTTTCATTATATGAAGTATTACTGTTGTGCTTCCAAGTTAGTTGTTTGCCCTCGGATGCAAGTATTGTTTTAATTTTTTTCATTATAGTGTTGTATTCAAAAAGTAAAGGATTTGAGATATTACCATACTCCTGCATTTATACACACACACACACACACACACACACACTGAATATATGGTGTATGTTTAGTGTATGTACACACACAAAAGCAGAAACACTGATGTGTGGATCAGAGAAGAGACTTTTTATTCACTCATGGTTATCTTAGTGTCACTTTCCCGCACTTCAGTTCCCCATGAGGGTGATGTTATGAGGGTTAGTGCCATCTGTATATCTTGGGGGATGGGGAGTTGTAATACAGGAGAGGAGCTCCTCCTAAATAAATGAATCTCAGAATTTATATAGGATTGTGTATTAGTCCGTTTTCATGCTGCCAATAAAGACGTCCCTGAGACTGGGCAATTTACAAAAGAAAAAGGTTTATTGGACTTACAGTTCTATGTGGCTGGGGAGGCCTTACAATCATGGTGGAAGGTGAAAGGCACGTCTCACATGGTGGCAGACAAGAGAAGAGAGAGCTTGTGCAGGGAAACTCCCCTTTTTAGAACCATCAGATCTTATAAGACTTATTCACGAACATAGCACGGGAAAGACTTACCCCCATGATTCAATTACCTCCCACTGGGTTCCTCCCACGACACATGGGAATTGTGGGAGTTAACAGTTGAAGATGAGATTTGGGTGGGGGCACAGCCAAACCATATCAGACTGTATACATCTCAGAGCTTATATAGGACTGCTTTTGCATCGCTCCTCCTCCCCTGTGTAGAGAGAGGGATAGTTACCTTATCTTTCTAATGTAAACACATTTTTTCTGGGGAGAGGAGGACAACGTCTCTTTTTCCATTACCCTGTGGAATTTAAAAGATGGAAGATAAACCCATACATCTCCTGGGATGTCTGTCTCTCTTCTTTAACTTCCAAGACTCATTTGCCATTTACTCATCTGTTAATCCAGGTTGCCAGCACTCTTTGCTCAGGAAGTCCTGATCATGGAAAAACATGAATATAATCATGGAACATTGTTTACTGATAACAAAGATTAATTTAACTTGTTGTAGAGCTTAATATAATTAGAATCATATTGTATTCTTTTTGGTACATCTTCCTTTACTCAGCATAATATTTTGGAGATTGATCCACATTGTATTAGTAGTTCATTTTTAGCATCTTCAAAATAATATTTTCAGTGTTACTTTGCTGAATAATAGTCTATTGTATGAATATTCCATAGTTTATCCATTCTCATATTAATAAATACTGGGCTATTTCCAGTGTTTTGCCTATTGTAATAAATCTGTTAGGAACATTCTTACACAAATCTTTTTATGTTTTTGTATATGTTAGGTCAATACCTAGATATAGAATTATTGGATCATAAGGTGGATATATTTTGGTTCTGCAAGAACCTGTCAGTCTTTTCCCCAAAGTAGTTGTATTATTGTTTTAGTTTGCTACAGTTGCCATGACAAAATACCACAGATTGGGTGGCTTAAACAACAGAAATTTATTTTCTCACAGTTCTGATGTCTAGAAGTGCAAGATCTCAAGGTGTTGGCAGGTTTGGTTTCTCTTGAGGCCTCTGTCCTTTGCTTACAGGTGGCCATCTTCTCACTGTGTCCGCATATTCCTAGGGCTTTCCTGAGTATCCAGATTTCCTTCTTTTATTAGGACACTAGTCACAGTGTATTAGGGCCCACCCTAATGGCCTCATTTTAATGTAAACACCTCTTTAAAGGCCCTGTCTCCAAATATAGTCATATTTGGAGGTTAAGGCTTCACCATAAGAATTTAGGGTTGGGGGGCACAGTTCGGCCCATAACAACCAAGCTGTAAACCTTACAGTGACATATGGAGATTTTGTTTGCTCCACATCCTCACCAACATTTGGTAACGTTAATGTTATTCATTTTGGCCATTCTGTTGGGTTTTCTGATATTTTAAAATGAGTTCTCTTAGTGGTATTCTAATAAAGAATTATTCAATACTTTTTTTGTTGTTGTTTGTAATGAGGCAGGGTCTCTGTTGCCCAGGTTGGGGTGCAGTAATGCCATCTCACTGCTGCCTCAACCTCCCAGGACCAAGTGATCCTCCTATCTCAGTCTCCCAAGTAGCTAGGACTACAGGCACACACTGCCATGCCTGGCTAATTTTTTGTCTTTTTAGTAGAGACGGGGTTTCGCCATGTTGCTCAGGCTGGTCTTGAACTCCAGAGCTCAAGTGATTCACCTGCCTCAGCCTCCCAAAGTGCTGGGATTACAGAATAATTATTTAATTCTGAGATGGTTTGAGGTTAGAAAACTTAGTCCTTTTATCCTCAAAAACCATAACTAGATAACTGAAGGGTTAGAAAAAAATCAAAAATCAAGGTTGGAGCCTCCTTGAACCCTTCTGTTACACACCCATTCCCCTTGTCCCCCCTCCCCCTGCTTGGCAGTCACAGATTGCACCCATTTATGTTTGAATGATGACTCCTGTACACCCATGGAGCTGTCATCTTTGCCTCCAGTGCCACAGGTGTTTGTGTAAGCATATGTTTTCATTTCTGTAGGGTTCTATAGTAAGCGTGTGCCCTTCCCCATCTTACCTCCAGTGGTTACTCTCCAAAGGCAAACAGATCTCTTTTGGCTTTGTCTTCTACTGGTTATCTTCATATTTTAAAAAAATAACTTGTTTATATGACTTTTTCCCCAGTGACTCAGTGTATCCTATAATTTAGATACAAGAATATTTTGGAAATAATGAAGAATAAATAGTCCCTTTTTGAAACTTTATATAAAAACCTTTTATATTCCAATTATTTCTGTTTTTTCTTTTTTAAAATGTTAAGTTGGTGTTTTGTGGAGATCTAGTTTTCTACCCTCCCTTTACCTATAATGTAAGTTTTTTTCCTGTTTTATGTATTAAGAGTTCTTCATAGTATTAAACAAAAGGAACTTTTAATTAATCGCCCTCCTTCTTAGGATGTCCACAAATATTGTAAAACCTCTGCTTTAACCCATTTGTTTTTATGCCCTAGAGGAGAATTAAACATCAATTTCAATTCAACACACATTTACTTTCCTGTCTCTAATATAAACTTTTTATTTTAGAGATTAAGGTATGGAGAGAATGAATACATGAGGAATCATGATTAGTTCTACTTAGGATCATTGTAATTTTGTTTCATAATGTATGATCAAATGTATGATCTAAAATGAATTTTGCTTAACAAAAAATGTTTCTGTTTTCTTCCCCATCACTGGATCTACATTATTTAGTTTTTAAATAAGTAGGACCCTTATTTCTCATGTCTTGAAACCCTTAGACCTAAGTTCAACATGTTTCATGAGCATATTTTATTTCAGAAAATTTGAAAAATGCTTTATTATAGATCCTCTAGATTTCTCAGTAGAAAGTTTGGAAACTGCTGCATTCAGAAAGCTTGTTTCTTACATACTAGAGCTGAACATCTAGTCATAAGAAATGAGATGTGTTGTGGGCAATTGAACACTGAAGTTTCATAGTGGCTCAACACAAAGTTACTGTGCACAGGTGTTTCTATAATTGTGATGTATTGGGGGAGATTCAGTGTTCAATGGTCCTCAAACCCACACTTCCACCTGTGTAGTATAGTGGTCACTGGGCTGTGATATAAAACATGTAAAGTGTACAGCATAGCAGTTTCTTCACAGAAGGAAAAAAAAAATCTCAAACCAGTATGCATATCGTTTGTTGTTTTACATAGACACAAATTTTGGGGAAGGAGACTTTTTCTTCTTTGTGAAAAATACTAAATTAAAAGTTTTATTAAACATGAATTTTTTTCCAGTGAATTATCTCTAATAATGTATTCTGTTCCTGCTTAGTAACTAATTTGACTGAGTGATTATTATATTACTAACCACCTACCCACCCTGGTCTTGTCAGGTACATCTAACCTAATGTCAGAGAGATGTAACACAATATACTGCTGTGGTATGTGCTATGGACTGAATGTTTGCGTCCCCTCTGAGTGCATATTTGAAGACTTAGCCCCAGGGTGATGATATTTAGAGATGGATAAAAGTTGGTATTCTTAAAGGAAATGCCTCAGGTTACTTTAGCTTTTGGGAGGTAATGAAGTTTAGAGGAAGTCATGAGAGTGGGGACCTCATAATGGGATTAGTGCCCTTCTAAGAAGCTTGCTTCCTCTCTTCCACCATATGAGGTAGCTGTTCACACACCAGGAGGAGGGCCTTCACCATGAATTGAATCACCTGCCCCTTGATCTTGGACTTTTCAGCCCCGAGAACTGTGAGAAATAAATGTCTCTTGTTTCAGGCACCTACCCTGTGGTATTTTGTTATAACAGCCTGAGTTGACTAGTGCAGTGTCTTAGATTACGTGGGAATGTCATGATGTGTTAAAGTCACTTTTAAACATTTTGCAAGAGTCTCAGGCCACAGCAGGTTGCAGAGATTGTTTCATCCTGGTGTAAATCTTGAGATGGCACTAGCACCCTTCAGGCTGCCTTGGAATTCAGAAGGCAAGTGGGTATATTCAGTGTCTTTTATGTGACTACTCTAAATGCCAAGGTAATAAAGGTGAGAGGTGACAGGATAAAGAATAATAATTCCTGAGTTCAAATCCTGGCTCTACCATTTTTAATCTCTGTGACTATTGATAATTTATGTAAATTGTGTGCACCTCAGTTCTTTCATCTGTGAAAAAGATAGTAAATACCTGCTTTGTTTACCACATGGGGTGGTTCTCAGGTTTCAAAGAGGTATTTGTGCAAGTGTTTTATTAATACTAGAAGTTTCTTAAGCTGAAGTTGTTTTTTATTTCTACAAAGTCCATTGTTACTGCTCACATGATACAAAAGTAGATATTTTTCAGGAATGTTTGATTCCTTTGTCAATTTTTATACATAAAAATATTTTGCTGTAGGCAGTTTTAACTGTCATTAATTTCATTTTTTATTTTTCTATTATTCCTTATGAACTGACAAAAGATCATAGTTTGTGTTTATTTCTTAGGAAATCCATTCAGATAAAATAAGTCTCCCTGTGTCTTAAGATCTCTTTGAAAAGTAAATATTATCCTCAGCACCCAAAATTGTGGTTTCAGTTACTGACTTATTACTATTTTTGTGAACATTTATGTTTAGAGCTTCAGATACAAAATATGTAGAAAGTACTACTACTTAAGTATAATTTCACACTTTTCTTTATTCCATGAGCCTGTGGAATAGTACCTTAAGAGTATATAAACCATGCGTTTTCCAAAATATACTTCATGGAGTTATTTTTTGCCTTCATAAAGCTTGTATTTAATGTAACAACATTTGTCTCTTCTGAAAGTGAATGTTTTAGAGCAAAGCGAAAAGCTATATTTTATTCTGATTTTTTTTTTCACTAGCATTAGGGTGGTTGGTACACATAGTAGAGAGAGACCTATTTTTATATAAGATAGGTTCAGATATATTAAACTCACTGCTTTCTTAAAAATAAAAATAAGCTTTATTTTTTGGAGCAGTTATAAGTTTACAGTGAAACTTAGTTGAAGGTGCAGGGATTTCTTATATATCCTCTACCTCCACACATGCAAAACATCCCCCACCATCAACATTTTACATTGTGATCTATGAATTTACATTAATATTGTTGTCACCCAAAGTCCACAGTTTACATTAGGGTTCATCCTTGGTGTTGTACATTCTTTGGATTTTGTCTGATATATGATAACATGAATACACCATTGTGTTTTATCATACACAATAGTTTTGCTGCCCTAAAAATTCTCTATGCTCTACTTGTTCATCCCTCCCTCCCCACCAGCTCCTGGCAGTCACTAGTCTTTTTAATATCTACATAGTTTGCCTTTTCCAAAATGTCATATAGCTGGAATCATACAATATGTAACCTATTCCGATTGGATTCTCTCACTTATATTGTAATATGCATTTAAGTTGTCTCCATGTCTTTTCATAGCTTGTTAGCTCATTTATTTTTAGCACTGAATACTAGTCCTTTGTCTGGATATACCACAGTTTATTTATCCACTCACCTACTGAAAGACATTTTGAGCACTTTCTAGTTTTGGCAATGAGGAATAAAGCTGCTGTATCCATGTGCAGGCTTTTGTGTGGACATCTTTTCAGCTTTTTTGGGTAAATATCAAGGAGTGTGATTGCTGGATTGTTTGGTAAGAGTATGTTTACTTTGGTAAGAAACTGCAAAGTTGCCTTTCAGAGTGGCTGTACCATTTTGCATTCCCATCGGCAATGAATGAGAGTTCCTGTCACTTTATATCCTTGTCTGTATACGGAGTTATCAAGTTTTTGGATTTTGTCCATTCTAATAAATGTGTTATAGTATATCATTGGTTTTAGTTAGCAATTCCCTAATGACATGGTTTTGAACATGTTTTTATATGTTTATTTGCCATCTGTGTATCTTTTTTGGTGAGGTATCTCTTCAGGTCTTCAGCCCATTTTTAAAAAATTGGGCTGTTTGTTTTCTTATTGTTGAATTTTAGGAACTCTTTGTATATTTTGGATAACAGTCCTTTATCAGATATGTCTTTGGCAAATATTTTCTCCCAGTCTGTGGCTTGTCTTCTAATTCTTTTGACCTTGTCTTTTGCATAGCAAAAGTTTTAAATTTTAATGAAGTCCAGCCTATCAATTATTTCTTCCACAGATCCATGTCTTTTGTATTGTGTCTAAAAGTCGCCATACCCAGGGTCATCTAGATTCCTATGTTAACCTCTAAAAGTTTTATAGTTTTGTGTTTTACATTTAGGTCTGTGACCCATTTTGAGTTAATTTTTGTGAAGGTTGTAAGGTCTGTGTCTAGATTTATTTTTATTTTTATTTTTTGAGATGGAGTCTTGCTTTGTCGCCCAGGCTGGAGTGCAGTGGCATGATCTCAGCTCAGTGCAGCCTCCACCTCCCGGGTTCAAGCAATTCTCCTGCCTCAGCTTCCTGAGTAGCTGGGATAACAGGTGTGCATCACCACACCCAGCTAATTTTTTTGTATTTTTATTAGAGACAGGGTTTTACCATGTTGGTCAGGCTGGTCTCTAACTCCTGACCTCGTGATCTGCCCTCCTCAGCCTCCCAAAGTTCTGGGATTACAGGCGTGAGCTGCTGTGCCTGGCCTGTGACTCTTCGTTTGTTCCAGCATCATTTGTTGAAAGACTATCTTTTCTCCATCGTATTGTCTTGGATCTTTTGTGAAAGCAGTTGGCTGTATTTATGAGAGTTTGTTTCTAGGCTTTCTCTTCTGTTCCACTGATGTTTTTCTCTGTTATTTCACAAATACCACACTGTCTTGATATGTGTAGCTTTACAGTAAGTCTTGATTATGGGAAACTTTAAACATACATAAAAGTATGGCTGACAGTTCAACGAATCCCTATGTATACATCACGTAGCTGCACTGTTCATCAGCTCATGGCTGCTCTCGTTTTGCTACCTTACCCCATTCCAAGATTTCATGTAAAATTTTAGATATCATATAATTTCATTTCTACTGAGAGTGTATTTACAAAACATTATCTTTGCTTTAAAGAAACTGCAAAGCCTTCTCCAGTATAAATTGGTCCCCATTTTTTTAAATTTTTTTTTTTTTTTTGGTTTGGTCCAGCTTAAATGTATATTTTTAAAGAAACATTAAAAAAAGTATTCTATGGTAGTATTTCATTTCATACATGTACATATTTTAAACATGGAAAAATAAAACATTCATTTATAAATAGAACATTTTATACTCATTTTATGAAATAGTTTTATCACATATATTTTAGAGATATTTTGAGAACTCCTTTTTGAGTCATTTTCATTTAATAGTTTTCCATTGGAAAGCATCTTTACTTCTGTCTGGATTTTTGGAGATACACGTTACCTTGGAATATGGATACAATGCTGTCAGAAATATGTTTCAGACTTTGAGTACTCATTCACATGATTTAGCATAGTCACTTAGAATTATTTTGTAAGGAAGGTCTGTCATTTCTCCCTCATTTATTTATTTATTAGTTGTTTTAACTGCCTTAGCTCTAGAACCAGTCATGTTTCCACGTAAAAGAGCAGGTTTTATGGCCTTAGAAGTAATGTGTTCTGTCTTAGATTTCAGTCAGATGGTTCTGTCTTTTTGTAATAGTAATAGTATTATATTGGAGCAAAGTTGGCATTACTTAATGGTTGTATAGAAAAACTGAAACCACAATATAAAACATTTTAATTAGTACCAATTAGAAATCCCATGTATGATAATGCCTCACATCTGTAGGCTTAATAGAAACAACATGTATAATAATTGATTTTTTTAAACCTTTTCATGCATTTGTAAAACACATTTTTCTTGTCCCTTGGCAATGGAAAATATAATTTTTACTGTTTTCTTTTAAAATTGTGTCTTTTATTATCTGTATAACAAGAAATCAGAATATCAAGATGGTTGAAATGATATGCATAATATACTAAAAATAAGGGCTTCATACATAAAACAATATTTAAAGGCTTCATAACAGCCATGCTAGCTACATAAGGGGTTTTTCTACTTTGTTTCAAATTCATAGATGTATTAATTGAGACTGCCTAATATCAATGTCTAGTTAAGAAATATATTTGGGCCAGGAGTGGTGGCTCACGCCTGTAATCCAGGCACTTTGGGAGGCTGAGGCGGGCGGATTATGAGGTCAGGAGATTGAGACCATCCTGGCTAACATGGTGAAACCCCGTCTCTACTAAAAATACAAAAAATTAGCCGAAAAAATTAGCCGGGCGTGGTGGCGGGCGCCTGTAGTCCCAGCTACTCGGGAGGCTGAGGCAGGAGAATGGCGTGAACCCAGGAGCTTGCAGTGAGCCGAGATCACGCCACTGCACTCCAGCCAGGGTGACAGAGTGAGACTCTGTCTCAAAAAAAAAAAATATATATATATATATATAAATAAAATATATAAATATATAAAATATATAAATACATATAAATATTTAAAAATATGTAAATATATAAATATTTAAAAATATATATGTAAATATATAAATATATATATATTTGAGGATATAGAATAAGCTCAGAAGATTAAGCAGTTCTACTAAAAACAGAATATTTCTAAAAACTGCTTTCAAATACAAATGGAGGGAATATTAAAATTAGATATTAGAATTCTCTTTTATGTATATGAAGTATGGTTAGTATACCAAGTGGAATAAGTGGAAACTTACTATAAAGTAGATTTCAAAGTCTTTCAAATTCATTTATTTTTACTCTTAAGCAGACTAAACATTTTCCTTAATATATCTTGTTTGTCTTATTTAACTATTCTGTTTCTGGACAAGGAGAAAGTAAAATTCATTTCATCATATAGTTAACATGTTAAATAAGAATGATTACTTTTAAAACCATTCAGAGTCCTCTCAGATATAAACTTTGATTCCTCTACTTAACTTACTTAAGTATCTAGGCTATTATCTCTAACAGAGCACAAATCTTTCTCTATCTGATATGTCAAAAGTATCACAAAGGTAAAATCAGTTAAATTGAAATTTTTAAAATATTACTGAATTTTAAGAACTCTGTAAGTGGTCACTGAAAGTCTAGCACTTTATTTAAACACAATATAAAAATATATCTTGAGTTTTCTGAAAAATTGTATTATGTTGCATTATCTGCCGTAAAGCTCAATCCTACCACTTAATTCCTTGAACATATTAATTATAGTTGTTTTATAGTCTGTCTTAGTTTGGGCTGCTATAACAAAAATATCCTAGATTGGATGAGTTAAACAACAAACATTTATTTCTCACAGTTCTGGAGACTGGGAGTACGGGATCAAGGCTCTGACACATTTGGTGTCTGGTGAGGGTCTACTTCTTGGTTCATAGATAGATGACTGTCTTCTTCACATGATGGAAAAAAGGCCAGAAAGCTCTCTGAGGTTCATTTTGTAATGCCACTAATTCCATTTATGAGAGTTCCGTCTTCATGACCTAATCACCTTTCAAAGGCCCCATCTCCTATCCTAATACCGTCACACTGGGGATTAGGATTTCTTTCTTTCTTTTTTTGGAGATAGTGTCTCGCTCTGCCGCCCAGGCTGGAGTGCAGTGGCGCAATTTTGGCTCACTGCAACCTCCGCCTCCCAGGTTCAAGTGATTCTTCTACCTCAGCCTCTGGAGTAGCTGGGATTACAGGTGTGCGCCACCATGTGTGGCTAATTTTTGTATTTTTAGTAGAGACGGGGTTTCACCATGTTGGCCAGGCTTGTCTCGAACTCCTGACCTCGGGTGATCCACTCGCCTTGGCTCCCAAAGTGCTGGGATTACAGGTGTGAGCCACTGCGCCTGGCCTAGGATTTCATTATATGAATTTGTGGCAGGACAGAATCATTCAGTTCATAATATAGTTCACTTAAAATTACGTCTGCCAAACTCATTTTCTAGATTCCCTATTTTTGCTTTTTTTTCTCTTGGTTTATATTTACATTTTTGTCTTTTTTTCTTGTATGCTTATTTTAAAGACATTTTGTTGAAGTAGAAATATATACTGCAGACTGGGCGCAGTGGCTCACACCTGTAATCCCAGCACTTTGGGAAGCCGAGGCGGGCGGATCACTTGAGGTTGGGAGTTCGAGACCAGCCTGACCAACGTGGAGAAACCCTGTCTCTACTAAAAATACAAAATTAGCCGGGTGTGGTGGTGCATGCCTGTAACCCTAGCTACTCAGGAGGCTGAGGCAGGAGAATTGCTTGAACCCAGGAGGCGGAGGTTGCAGTGAGCCGAGATCGCGCCATTGCACTCCAGCCTGGGCAATAAGAGCGAAACATATACTGCAAATGACTTTATACATTTTCACAAACTGAATACACCTATGTATCAAATACCTAGATTGAGAAACAGTAATTATCAGTATACTTCATAAGCCCCGTTCTTGATACCCTTCACTTAATAATCTGCTTTTCCTTCCAGAAGGAAACAGTATCCTTACCCTTAGTGATACCAGCATTTCCTTTCTGATAAGTTGTCGGACTAGTTTGAAGCTTTGGATGATGGATTTTGTTCTACTTCTGGTTCTAGGGAATGGATTCAACAATCTTGAGTTCACTTATCACCTCAATTATGGATTGAGATGATTTAAGCTGGGCTTTTATCTGACCATCATTACTCCCCAAGACATAGATTTTATATTTTAAACCAAAGACTAGGAGAGTTAGCAGGATTGTAATTTTTGGCGGATCCTGGCCTCACCTTTTGTTACTGCATTTTTGTTAACCTGCTGAAAGCTCTACTGAGCTTTTAGGCCTCTCAGCTTCCTCTTGTCTAATTAACACATCTTTTTTTTTTTTGGGGAAAAGCAATTCCAAAAGCCAATCAGAATTCTAGGTTTCTAGATTTACTACTTCTTCTGGGTCTTGTCTGCATAATTCATCACTGTTTTTTTAGCCCTCCAGTGCCTTCTAACAGGTTTCTTAACTTTTCCCCAGCTTTTCTAGTTCTCACTGACAGGTGGTTGTTCTAAGTTGTCTGTTTAGCCATTCTTAGAAATAGAACTATATAATCTTATATTATGTGTTTTTAAAAAGTGTTCTCTAAAGGCTTAGTTAAAAATGACATCTTTTATCACTGTGATTTGTGACTCCTTTTAAGCATCCATAACTAGCATTGATTGAAGTTGTTTCAGTGTAATGAGTTCCCCAAACAATACATTATGGTTCAAAATGAAGCAGTTGTGTAAGAGCCTCATAATACATTTATAAATCCTCAAGTATGAGGCAACTTCTTTCTGAGGGATAATTTTAGGGGGGAAACTTTTTTTCATATTTGGCATCTAGGGATATTGAATTTGAGGCATAGTAATAGTTTCAATTACATGGCTTCTAGAAAGAAAGTTTCTTAATAATAGAAGCAGTGGCAATAGCTACTATTTGTGTACTTTAATTTGTATCAGGCACTAAGTGCTTGTATAATGTTCAATAAACTGATTCAATGTTTATAAACACTATAATGATATAGTTACTGCTTTTACAGATGAGTAAACCAAGACAAGGAAAAAAATCAAGACAAGAAAGGTTGAGTGATTTGTCATGGTCATAGAGCCAGCACTTATATTGAACTGGTGTGTCCAGATACACCCATATGCTGTGTACGTATCCATTCTGTTTGGACTAATGCCTGTTCTGATTCATTAAAAACCTGAGAAACATAGTCCACAGTAGTACAGATTCAAATATGTTGTTGGAGGTTCATTCTTGTCCTCCAAGAAAGCCTCATCTCCTTCATTTCATTAACCTCATAAAAACGTCCACCCTTCACTTGTCAATTTTTTCTCTGCTTGGTTCCAACTTAGAGAATTATGCAGTTGGTACATGCCTATAGCTAGTAACTGGGAGAGCCGGATCTAAGAAGCTGTGTCATGATGTTCTCATGGCAGTAGAACCAAACTGAAATTTCATAAAAAGTATAAGAGAATTTCTTCTGAGGGGAATGTTTTTAAATGATAATTAACATGAACTATTTTAGCTATAAGCAACATGTTCTTCATGTTTGTTAGCTCATAATCCCATTATAAAAACTTTGTTATTTCAAATAATCCCTTTTATATTAGGAAATTACAATTTCTGTAATATTATATGTTAATTTGTAGAAGTTTTATTAGTAGCAATATAAGATCATTGAATCGTGTGGAAAAGATACTAATGAAAGAAAATTACTCTTTTGAAATCTTTTTATTATTAATATTTTATTAGTTTGCATAATTTTTATTTTATTTTATTTTATTTTATTTTATTTTATTTTATTTGAGATGGAGTCTTGCTCTGTCATCCAGTCTGGAGTGCAGTGGCGTGATCTTGGCTCACTGCAACCTCTGTGTCCCAGGTTCAAGCGATTCTCCTGCCTCAGCCTCCCAAGTAGCTTGGACTATAGGCATGTGCCACTACGCCTGGCTAATTTTTGTATTTTCAGTAGAGATGGAGTTTCACCATGTTGGGCAGGTTGGTCTTGAACTCGTGACCTCAGGTGATCCGCCTGCCTTGGCCTCCCAGAGTGCTGGGATTATAGGTGTGAGCCACCATGCCTGGCCGCATAATTTTTTAAAACTGTAAAAAAATTCATCAATAGGAAGCAGTTGCATCAATTGTGAACCATATATGTTATGAAATATTACTAAATTTTAATAAGATAGTGATTCATCGACCTTTAATTATAGTCATTAAAAATGCCATCCTTTCAATTAAATACATATTGAAGAAATACAGTAGTGCAAGTAATCCTCTGTAAAGTGTTCATATTTTTGTAAATGCATATTAAAATCAAACCATATAAAAATGTTTCTTATGGAAGTGAACTCAAAAACCTATATGATGGTATGTTCATAGAGGACACTATAGAAACATTTACATAAGTTAAAAAAATTTTTTTTAAATAATTTTATTATTATTTTTTAAGTTCCAGGGTACATGTGCAGGATGTGCAGGTTTGTTACATAGGTAAACGTGTGCCATGGTGGTTTGCTGCACCTATCAATCCATCACCCAGGTATTAAGCCCAGCATCCATTAGCTCTTTTCCCTAATGCTCTCCCCACTAACCCTACCCTGACAGGCCCCAGTAAGTGTTGTTCCCCTCGCTGTGTCCATGTGTTCACATTGTTCAGTTCTCACTTATAAGTGAGGACGTGGTGTTTGGTTTTTTGTTCCTGCATTAGTTTGCTGAGAATGATGGCTTCCAGCTTCATCCATGTCCCTGCAAAGGACATTATCTCATTCCTTTTTATGGCTGCATAGTATTCCATGGTATATATGCACCACATTTTCTTTATGTAGTCTATCATTGATGGGCATTTGGGTAGATTCCGTGTCTTTGCTATTGTGAATAGTGCTGCAGTGAACATTTGCGTGCATGTATCTTTATAATGGAATGATTTATACTCTTTTGGGTATATACCCAGTAATGGGATTGCTGGGTCACATGGTATTTCTGGTTCTAAATCTTTGAGGAATCAGCACATTGTCTTCAACAATGATTGTACTAATTTATGTACCCACCAACAGTGTAAAAGCATTCCTATTTCTCCGCAGCCTGGCCAGCATCTGTTTTTTGAGTGTTTAATAATTGCCATTCTGAGTGGTATGAAATGGTATCTAATTGTGGTTTTGATTTGCATTTCTCTAATGATCAGAGATGTTGAGCTATTTTTCATATGTTTCTTGGCTGCATGTATATCTTTTTTTGAGAAGTGTCTGTTCATACCATTTGCCCACTTTTTAATGGGGTTGTTAGTTTCTTGTAAATTTGCTTAAGTTTCTTGTAGGTTCTGGATATTAGCCCTTTGTCAGATGGACAGATTACAAAAATGTTCTCCCATTCTGTAGGTTGTCTGTTTGCTCTGATGATAGTTTTGTTTGCGGTGCAGAAGCTCTTTAGTTTAATTAGATCCCATTTGTCAATTTTTGCTTTTGTTGCAGTTGCTTTTGGCAATTTCATCATAAAGTCTTTGTCCATGCCCATGTCCTGAACGGTATTGCCTAGATTTTCTTCTAGGGTTTTTATAGTTTTGGGTTTTACATTTAAGTCTTTAATGCATCTTGAGTTAATTTTTGTATAAGATGTAAGGAAGGGATCCAGTTTCAGTTTTTCACATATGGCTAGCCAGTTCTCCCAGCACCACTTGTTAAATAGGGAATCCTTTCTCCATTGCTTGTTTTTGTCAGATTTGTTGAAGATCAGATGGTTGTAGATGTGTGGTTTTATTTCTGAGTTCTTTATTCTGTTCCATTGGTCTATGTGACTGTTTTTGTACCAGTACCATGCTGTTTTGGTTACTGCGGCCTTGTAGTATAGTCTGAAGTCAGGTAGCATGATGCCTCCAGCTTTGTTCTTTTTTCTTAGCATTGTCTTGGCTACGTGAGCTGCTTTTGGTTTCATATGAATTTTAAAATAGTTTTTTCTAGTTCTGTGAAGAATGTCAATGGTAGTTTAATGGGAATAGCATTGAATCTATAAATTGCTTTGGGCAGGATGGCCATTTTCATGATATTGATACTTCCTATCCATGAGCATGGAATATTTTTCCATCTGCTTGTGTCCTCTTTGATTTCCTTGAGCAGTGGTTTGTAGTTTTACTATTATAATATACTGCCATAATCTTAAACATTTGTACAGCAAAATAAGCAATACATATGTGTCTTTCATTAAAATAATGTAATTGAACTCCTATAAAGTATGTTAATTAACAATGAGGAAGAAATGGAATGAGTAGATGGTTATAAAAAGCAGTTTTTTATGTGCATTTTGATGATTTTGTTAGTAATAGTGCTATGTCTGTTAATACAGCACTTTCATTATGTATCACTTTCAGGTAGAGTTTGAACATTTGTTTAATTAACCATGACTTAAGATTGTAAGTGAGTGCTTATGCTTAGAGCATTTAATTATTTGTGTTTTATTGGTTTACTAATGTACTTAACAGAACTGCTTTAGCCTGGAGCTCCATAAAGGAACAGTCACTCAAGTCCAGCTTTGATATAAAAGTATATCTCACTTATAGTCTTTTTATTAAGCACTAAAAGACAAGTAGTGTGTTTGTTTTGAATTCTGTATTCAAAGGAAGGTGATAATGTTATGATTTCTAGTTTAATTTTGAAGATGAGTATTAGTAGAAATACTTTTGTTTTCAAAGAGTATAAATTTTGTGAGTTTTCTCTGAATAATTTTATAAGATTTTTTTGCCTGTGGATTTAAAAAGCACTGAGCTAATATTATTCCTATTCTGAGAGACCTAAAAGTTGTACTTTTGATGAAAGGTGTTTTCCAGTGATATTTATGTCAAGATTTAAGGAAAGATTGTGTAAAATCTGTAGGCACCTAGCAAGGGAAAAATACTTAAGTGATATTAACCTAAAACATTTCAGATAATTTTCTTTATTGTTATGTATAACAATGCATAAATACAACAAATTGCTTTTAAGTGACTACTGATTTTTATCTCCTTAGTTTTATTCAATTAAATGGTTTTTAAAAGATAATTTAGATTCACATGAAATTTTAAGAAATAATTGAGAGAGATCTGGCATAACCTTTACTCAATTTTCCCCAATGGCAATGTCTTGCAAAACTCTAATACAGTATTACAACCAGGATATTGACATTGATACAGTCAAAACTGAGAACATTTCCATCACAGGGAATCTTCATGTTGCCGTTTTATAGCCAAACCAACTTTATTCCACATGTTTAACCTTACTCCCAACCCTTAACCCCTGGCAACCGCTGATCTTTCTGTTTCCATAATTTTGTTATTTCAAGAATGTTATATAAATGGAATTATATGGTATATAACCTTCATTGTAGATTATCCATTTTGTCATTCTATAATGTCCTTCTCTGTTGTAATTTTCTTTGCTCTGAAGTGTACTTTATCTCATATTAATATAGTTATTGTGCTTTCCCTTGATTAATATTAGCATGCTATGTATTTTTCCATCCTTTTACTTTTTTTTTTTTTTTTTCTTTTTTATTGATCATTCTTGGGTGTTTCTCGCAGAGGGGGATTTGGCAGGGTCACAGGACAATAGTGGAGGGAAGGTCAGCAGATAAACAAGTGAACAAAGTTCTCTGGTTTTCCTAGGCAGAGGACCCTGCGGCCTTCCGCAGTGTTTGTGTCCCTGGGTACTTGAGATTAGGGAGTGGTGATGACTCTTAACGAACATGCTGCCTTCAAGCATCTGTTTAACAAAGCACATCTTGTACCGCCCTTAATCCATTCAACCCTAAGTGGATACAGCACATGTTTCAGAGAGCACAGGGTTGGGGGTAAGGACACAGATCAACAGGATCCCAAGGCAGAAGAATTTTTCTTAGTACAGAACAAAATGAAAAGTCTCCCATGTCTACCTCTTTCTACACAGACACGGCAACCATCCGATTTCTCAATCTTTTCCCCACCTTTCCCCCCTTTCTATTCCACAAAACCGCCATTGTCTTCATGGCCCGTTCTCAATGAGCTGTTGAGTACACCTCTCAGATGGGGTGGTGGCCGGGCAGAGGAGCTCCTCACTTCCCAGTAGGGGCGGCCGGGCAGAAGCGCCCCTCACCTCCCGGACGGGGTGGCTGGCCGGGCGGGGGGCTGACCCCCCCACCTCCCTCCCGGACGGGGCGGCTGGCCGGGCGGGGGGCTGATCCCCCACCTCCCTCCCGGACAGGGCGGCTGGCCGGGCAGAGGGGCTCCTCACTTCCCAGTAGGGGCGGCCGGGCAGAGGCGCCCCTCACTTCCCCGACGGGGCGGCTGGCCGGGCGGGGGGCTGACCCCCCGACCTCCCTCCCGGACGGGGCGGCTGGCCGGGCGGGGGGCTGACCCCCCCCACCTCCCTCCCGGACGGGGCGGCTGGCCGGGCGGGGGGCTGACCCCCCCACCTCCCTCCCGGATGGGGCGGCTGACCGGGCGGGGGGCTGACCCCCCCACCTCCCTCCCGGACGGGGCGGCTGGCCGGGCAGAGGGGCTCCTCACTTCCCAGTAGGGGCGGCCGGGCAGAGGCGCCCCTCACCTCCCAGACGGGGCGGCTGGCCGGGCGGGGGGCTGACCCCCCTACCTCCCTCCCAGACAGAGCGGCTGGCCGGGCAGAGGGGCTCCTCACTTCCCAGTAGGGGCGGCCGGGCAGAGGCGCCCCCCACCTCCTGGACAGGGCGGCTGGCCGGGCGGGGGGCTGATCCCCCCACCTCCTCCCGGACGGGGCGGCTGGCCAGGCGGGGGGCTGACCCCCCCACCTCCCTCCCAGACAGGGCGGCTGGCCGGGCGGGGGGCTGACCCCCCCACCTCCCTCCCGGACGGGGCGGCTGGCCGGGCGGGGGGCTGACCCCCCCACCTCCCTCCCGGACGGGGCGGCTGGCCGGGCGGGGGGCTGACCCCCCCACCTCCCTCCCGGACGGGGCGGCTGGCCGGGCGGGGGGCTGACCCCCCCACCTCCCTCCTGGATGGGGCGGCTGGCCGGGCAGAGGGGCTCCTCACTTCCCAGTAGGGGCGGCCGGGCAGAGGCACCCCTCGCCTCCCGGACGGGGCAGCTGGCCAGGCGGGGGGCTGACCCCCCCACCTCCCTCCCGGACGAGGCGGCTGGCCGGGCAGAGGGGCTCCTCACTTCCCGGTAGGGGCGGCCGGGCAGAGGCGCCCCTCACCTCCCGGACGGGGCGGCTGGCCGGGCGGGGGGCTGACCCCCCCACCTCCCTCCCGGACGAGGAGGGAGGACACTCCTCACTTCTCAGACGGGGTGGCTGCCGGGCGGAGGGGCTCCTCACTTCTCAGACAGGGCGGTTGCCAGGCAGAGGGTCTCCTCACTTCTCAGACAGGGCGGCCGGGCAGAGACACTCCTCACATCCCGGACGGGGCGGCAGGGCAGAGGTGCTCCCCACATCTCAGACGATGGGCGGCCGGGCAGAGACCCTCCTCACTTCCCAGATGTGATGGCGGCCGGGAAGAGGCGCTCCTCACTTCCTAGATGGGATGGCGGCCGGGCAGAGACGCTCCTCGCTTTCCAGACTGGGCAGCCAGGCAGAGGGGCTCCTCACATCCCAGATGATGGGCGGTCAGGCAGAGACGCTCCTCACTTCCCAGACGGGGTGGCTGCCAGGCAGAGGCTGCAATCTCGGCACTTAGGGAGGCCAAGGCAGCCGGCTGGGAGGTGGTTGTAGCGAGCCGAGATCACGCCACTGCACTCCAGCCTGGGTGCCATTGAGCACTGAGTTAACGAGACTCCGTCTGCAATCCCGGCACCTCGGGAGGCCGAGGCTGGCAGATCACTCGCGGTTAGGAGCTGGAGACCAGCCCAGCCGACACATCGAAACCCCGTCTCCACCAAAAAAAATACGAAAACCAGTCAGGCGTGGCGGCGCGCGCCTGCAATCGCAGGCACTTGGCAGGCTGAGGCAGGAGAATCGGGCAGGGAGGTTGCAGTGAGCTGAGATGGCAGCAGTACCGTCCAGCTTCGGCTCGGCATCAGAGGGAGACCGTGGAAAGAGGGGAGAGGGGAGAGGGGAGAGGGGAGAGGGGGGAGGGGAGAGCCAGCCTCTACTATCCATCCTTTTACTTTTAACCTGCCTTTATCTTTATGTTTATAGTGAATTTCTTATAGGCAGCACATAGTTGAGTCATGGGTTTTAATCTACTTTGCCAGCCTTTGTCTTTTAATCAGCATACTGATTTACATTTAATCTAATTATTTATTTTTAAGGCTTAAGCGTCCCATTTAGTTTTTTGTTTTTTGTTTGTTCTCTCTAGTCTTCATTTCTCTTAACTGTGGGTTATTTCAACATTTTTTAGAATTCCGTCTTTGCTTATCTGCAGTTGATTTGAATATATCTTTTTTTATTAATTAAAACCTATTTTTTTGAAATTTTTTAGAGACAGGGTCTCACTCTGTCACCCAGGCTGGAGCACAGTGGCTTGATCATAGCTCATTGAAGCCTCAAACTCTTGGGCTCCAGTGATCCTCCCACCTCAGCCTCCTGAGCAGCTAAGACTATGGGTACATACCCCCATGAATGGCTGAGTTTTGTTTTATTTTTTTACTTGTAGTAGAGGCAAGGTTTTGCTCTGTTGCCCAGGCTGGTCTAGAACTCCTGGCCTTAAGTAATCTTTCTACCTTGGCCTTAAGTAATCTTTCTACCAAAGCACGAATATATCTCTTTGTGCAGCTTTTTTAGTGGATGCTGTAGCTATTACATTTTACATGCATAGCTTATCATCTTACCATCACAGTCTACTGGTGTCCTCATGTTACACTTCAAGGGGCAAACTTTTTAACCACTTACCTCCCTTTGATCTCTTTTTTCTCTCCACTTTATAAATAGTTTTCTTAGGTATGTCCTTTACATGCATTTAGAACCGTATCAGTGTTATAACTTTTCTTCAACCATCTAATATAATTTAAAAGACTCAGAGGAGAAGGAAAAACTATTATATGTACTCATATTTTTCCTTGCCATATTCTTTCTTCCTTCAAGATGTTTGAAGATTCCATCTTTTATCATTTCCTTTCTGTCTAAAGAGCTTCCTTTAGCCATTCTTTCAGGATAGGTCTGCTTATAACAAATATTCTAGTTCCCCTTTATCTGAAAATGTCTTCATTTTCTCCCCCTTCATTCCTGAAATATATTTTTGCGAGATATAAGATTCTCTTTTGATAGTTCCTCTCCATCAGTTGGTCTACTGTGTTCTGTCCTCCATGGTTTTTGATGAGAAATCTGCTGTCATTAGACTTGTTTTTCTGTTATTGGTAAAGTGTCATTTCTCCTATCCTGCTTTCAAGATTTGTTTTTCTTTGTCTTTAGTTTTCAGAGGTTTTACTATAATGTGTGCTGTTTTGGATTTCTTTGGGTTTAATCCTGTTTAGGGTTTACTCAGCTTCCTCAATTTGTAGTTTTATTTGCCAAATTTAAAAAGTTTGCAGTCATTATTTCTTTGAGTTCTCTTTCAACTCTTGCCTCTGTCTCTTCTCCTTCCAGGATTGATTAATAGATGAAAGGAATGTTAGGTCTTTTGTTGCAGTTTCACTGGTCCCTGAGACTCTGTTTTTTTTTTTTTTTTTTTTTTTTTTTTGAGACAGTGTCTCGCTGTGTCACCCAGGCTGGAGTGCAGTGGCCAATCTCGGCTTACTGCAATCTCTGCCTCCCAGGTTCACGCCATTCTCCTGCCTCAGCCGCCCGAGTAGCTGGGACTACAGGCACCCGCCACCATGCCTGGCTAATTTTTTGTATTTTTTTAGTGGAGGTGGGGTTTCACCGTGTTAGCCAGGATGGTCTCAATCTCCTGACCTCGTGGTCCACCCGCCTCGGCCTCCCAAAGTGCTGGGATTACAGGCATGAGCCACCGCACCCGGCCTGTTTTTTAGTTTTGATTTTTTTTGTCCCTAGTCTATTTTATCTTTGTTCAGATTGGGTAAATCTTGTTGTTCTGTGTTCCAGTTTACTGATTATTTCTTTTGTCCCCCTCCTCTGCTTTTGATCCCATTCATTAGGTTTTTAGTTTTGGTTCTTGTATTTGCCAGTCGTTAACAGTTTTTATTTGGTCTTTATATCTTCTATTTCTTTCTTTAAACTTTATAATTTTTTTTTTTTTTTTTTGAGATGGAGTCTCACTCTGTCGCCCAGGCTGGAGTGCAGTGGCGCAATCTCCACTCACTGCAACTTCCGCCTTCCAGGGTTCAAGTGAGTCTCCTGCCTCAGCTTCCTGAGTAGCTGGGATTACAGGCGTCCACCACCATGCCTGGCTAATTTTTGTATTTTTAGTAGAGATGGAGTTTCACCATGTTGGTCAGGCTGGTCTCTAACTCCTGATCTCGTGATCTGCCCACCTCGGCTTCCCAAAGTGCTGGGATTACAGGCGTGAGCCACTGTGCCTGGCCTTTTTTTTTTTTTTTAAAGATGGAATTTTGCTCTTGTTGCCCAGGCTGGAGGGCAATGGCGCGATCTTGGCTCACTGCAACCTCCGCCTCATGAGCTCAAGCAATTCTCCTGCCTCAGCCTCTCGAGTAGCTGGGATTACAGGTGTGCCCTACCAGCCAGGCTAATTTTGTATTTTTAGTGAGACAGGGTTTCGCCATGTTGGCCAGGCTGGTCTTGAACTCCTGACCTCAGGTGATCTGCCCACCTCGGCCTCCCAGAGTGCTGGGATGACAGGCATGGGCCACTGCACCCAGTCTAGACTTTATAATTCTTTGCTAAAACCTTCTATTTCTGTATTTTTTACCAGGATGTTCTCAATTGCTCATCGAAACATTTTTTAATGATTTTTTAAAAATAATCAGATCATTCCAATATCTCTATTATCTTGGTATTGGCATCTGCTAGTTATCTATTTTTATTCAGTTTGAGATCTTCCTTTCTCTTGGAATGATGAGTGATTTTTTTAATTGAAACTTGGACATTTTGGATACTTTGAGACTGGATATTTTTAAACCTTCAGGTTAACTGGCTTTGTTTGATACCACTCTAGCAGGGAAGGGTGGTGGAAAGAGAGAGGGGTGCTGTCTCATCACTGCCAGGTCATAGCAGGAGTCCGGATTCCCTGCTTATCCTCCACTGACACTTCAGAGGGATTGTACTCATTGTTACCATAGGTGAATGTGGGATTTCTGGCTCCCCAACCGTCTTTCTCTGATAGCTGTCTGCTAGGAGGGATACAAGGTACTGTTCTATGTGTGTCCTTCCCTGACAACCACCAGGGTGTGGGCGGGGCTGACTTTGGTTACTACTAGGTGTGGTGCTGCAAGTCCTGACTATGCACTAGGCCTCCTCTGACATCATCACAGTGAGGAGGAATAAGGTCACCTTGACACTAATGGATGGGCTTAGAAGTCCAAGCTCCTCACTTGGTCTTCACTGACAATATCAGAATGCCTTGTTACCTCTTGGTAGAGATGAAACTCTCAATCCCATCTTGGCCTTTTCTGAAACCACCTAGTGAGGTGGTTGGGGCATCTCATTACAGCCTAATAAGGGTAGAAGTCTAGGATCACCATCTCAGCCTCTACTGGTGGGGATGGGGGTAGGGCCATAATTTTTTATCTGGTGTTGGGCTGCACTTGAGTAGTTACTTCTAAAAGTTTTATGTCTTGCTAGACTGCCCCTTTCCTGGTCCTTTGGCTAGAGAGAGCGGTTCTGGGGGTTTCTTTCATCTGCATTTGTTGCCAGCTTCTGCACCGAGTTGTGGATATATGAAATAAAAAGAAAACCCAGGGAACTCACTGGTCTGTCTTTCTTTGGATCTTGAGGTTCCTATCCAGTGCTCCTCCTTTTTGCCTTTCAAAGCCTTCTTATGTTTGTTTTATATATGTTTTACATGTAGTGTTCTGCTTTTCTAGATCTCTACTTAGTGAGAGAGATGGGGAAAAGTACATCTACTCCATCTTCCTGGAAGCAGAAAGTATGTTTCAGATACTTGGTAACAGAAGTTACCTCTAAACAGAAGTTGAATTGGATGTATGTGGCTATTATTGTGTTTGTTTGGTTTTTTGTTTGTTTGTTTTTGAGCACTAAATGCCTGTAGGCATATTTTATTGGCAGAGATAAAGAATTCAAAACAAAAACCTAGAATCAGCTCCTCTGGATATTTATAAATCTCAAACTGAGACATTTTCTTGACAACTCAGGGACCTACTTAACAACACTAGTTTTTACATGTCACACTTTACTGTGATTTCTTTTATGTTACTATTCAAACAACGCTCCTCTTTTTTTGACTCTTTGATCTAGTTACAGAGTGGCTGACAATTTATGGACATAGTTTTCAGGTTTTAGGTAGTATTATAGGCCTTGTTAAAATCTAACGGTCATGTGTTCCTTTTGAAGGACTATAGGTATTTCTATGGGGATTTAATAGTCAAAAATTTACTTTGTAATACAATAGAAGCACATCATCTATAGCACAGTAACTTGTTATAAAATATGAGAAAAATCAATAGACCTTTATTCGATATAGGTTGTGTAATATTTTTAAATTGCCTAAACAGAATTATTCTACGGTAAAATGTTGTTATAGATGTTTAAAGGAAAGTTTTCTTTGACTATATAATATGCAGATTGCTCAAGGTCTAAAGTAATCTTGGGTTGGATTTCTTTCATTGTAGGGTGATGAATTAGAAGACAATGGAAAGAATTTCTACGAATCTGATGATGATCAGAAGGAAAAGACTGACAAAAGGAAGAAGCCGTATACTATGGATCCAGATCATAGACTCTTAATTAGAAATACAAAGCCTTTGCTTCAGAGCAGGAATGCTGCGGTATGTTAAAATCCTTATAAGAAATAATTCACTGGTTTTTAAAAAACAGCAATTAAAAATATCTCAATTTAGTAAGTGAGTCTGTGTGTGCTAATGGAGCATTTGTTTGTTTACACACCAAATGACATGTAATGGATAGTTGGAAGTACAGTGTGGAATGTAAGCTATAGATTTAGAGACCTGATGTCTGAGAAGTAATACCTAAATATATTTCAGCCTTCCATGTTTCCAGGTATGCAGAGTTAGGTTTTGATGACAATACCTGGTTTGGCCTATTGGACTTCATTTACTTTTTAATGGTTTTGTTAATTGGCTTTTCTTAAGATATTTCTAAGTTGTTTCTCAATTGGTTGGATTATATTAGCTCTTATATAAGAACTATGTATATTTATCAGTTATTCCATTGTGATTGGGGGTACTTGATCTGGTATTAGTCCATACTGTTTGTATCTGTCTGATAGAATTTTTAAGAGACTAACAAAGGTAATGCCTCACATATTATAAATGTAAATTGGCAGTAATAGTAATTAAAAATCATCTTTATTTGGGTCATAAGGTTTTTTTTGTTTGTTCGACACCTTTTTGTTTATATAACCATTTATATTTTAGAAGAATACATGTGCACAATACAAAATTAGAAATTACAGGCTAGCAAAACTAAAAAGAAAATTAAAACATCACATTCTCAACACTCAGAAATCACTTATGTCTTAGTGTATTTTCTTCCAGATCTTTCTAATCTGCATAAGTGTACATATATTCATGGTTACACATACATATATATATATTTTTTAACCAAGATAAAAATCATACTGTACATAGCACTTTCTAACCTTTTTTTCTCTAGTCAGTCCTCTCCACTTTTTATTTTAATAAAATTTCATTTCATTTAATACCAATTGATCTTAAATTATTCTTTTTGGATGATTTATCCAAACCATTATCTAATGCATTGCATCTTTTAAAGCCTGTCAAGTCTTGCAGAATGTCCTTCTGGGTTTGTCTGATTGCTGCTGCTTCTTTTTATTTTGTTTTTTTGTTTGCTATACCTACTGGAATGGGATGGTTGCATCTTTTATAGTGTCATTTAATTCTTTTATATTCTGTGTTTCCTGTTAATTGGCAGTTATATCCAAAGGCTTGACGGATTTAAGTTAAACATGTTCTTAAAGATTTTAATTGAGAAAGTATTCTTAATGAATTGTTCTGTTCAGTTAGTAAAAACTTCAAATATGTGGAATTTGCATTATTTTTCTGATTCTTGAGAATTTAGAGCTTACAGCTTTGTATATCCAAGTTATCAACAACAATTTTTGTCTAATACCTAATGGTTTAGTTTCCAAATCATTATTCAGTAATCATGCCTCGTCATAACGAAAATATTATTTCATGGGTGTTGTAAAATATGCTTATATTTTAATGTACTCAGCTTAGCCAGATGCTAGTTAGGTAGCTGTAATTTGCCATCTTAAACTCTACTTTATGAGTGACTCACTGTTCATTTAACTAGGTCTTAGAAATTGATTTTATAGTTCAAATACTTATGGATCAAAAACGTTTTCAAATAGGAAACAAATAGTGGCAGTTTGTACTTTTGGTCCCATTTTGTTTGGGTTCCCTGCTTACTTGATGCTGTAATAGAGGTGGTTTACTTTTTGTGTCAGTGTATTTTGGTACCTTGTTTTGGGATGCTGCTAAATATGAGTAAAGGCTAACTTTTGAAGAATTGTGGATAGATTTTTTTTTAACCTCATACTTAAGTTTATGGAGAGACTTTGAGAATTTCTTTCAGGAAACATAATACGTCATTGCTATGTAGTTTGTATTGGAGATAGATACTGAAAGCGGAATGTTAGGAGGCTATTCTAACAGTCTAAATAAGGTGACAGCGGCATGAATGGTTAAGAGTAGAAAAGTGTTTATAGGATGCACTTTATTATGAACAGGCATGATGTAACTGTAGAAGGCCTATAAGGTTGTATATTTTTAGTCTTTTTGGATTTTGAAGTTTTGGGAACTTTTTTCATGGCATTTACAAATTAGCCTATACATTTCAAATCTGGGTATCAAAGAGACTTTCAACTGTTGGATTTCTAAATACTGAGGAAAAAGAGGCTCATTTAGTCCTTTTGGATTCTGGAGTACCCTAATATATTAGAACAGATGGCATGCCAAGTGGCAGCTAGAATTTTAAAGACATTGACATGTATAGGAAGTACAGTTTTCTTTCTTGCCAGTAGGATTGGACTTTTATTTGTAAGGGAAAAGGATTTACTATCTGTAAGATAGATTAAAATTAAGATTCAGCTTTCTTTTCTATCATTTACTAATACTTATTAGCCAGGTATATGCGTTAATATTTTTTTAAATGACTGATTTTGGATTAGGTCAATCATTAATTGAGATCCTTTTATTTTATAAGATTTAAAATTCAGGAGAGTTTATTTTGTAACCAACTTATATTTGCAGTTCACAAGTGAAGAAATGAGATATTCTTGCATTTTCTAAATTCTCAACTAATATCTTAAAGCTATAAATCAAACTTGTAAGAAAGTACAAGAAATGGCAAACAGTAAATTTAGGACCCTGTATACTGTATTTTTAAAAACGGTTCTTTAGTTTCAGAAGAAACTTTTTTTTTTTAACCTCAAATATTCTTCTGTGCTGTATACTATTTAGGCATATATATTAATAGAATTTTTGCTATATATTTGTTCAAACTTTATAGACCAGGCAGAATTAAATTATTATTAGTGTGTCCTTTGAGCCAAAGGCAGCATTGGTAACATCTGTAGCTATGTCTCTGCAGTTGTCACTCTGAATCTGAGTGTAGAGGCACTTAGGGGAAACAGTACTCTTCTGTTTTGAGACAAAGAAATTCCAGTCACCCTTTGTTTGTTTTGTTTTGTTGAGACAGAGTCTCACTCTGTTGCACAGGCTGGAGTGCAGTGGCATGATCTCGGCTCACTGCAACCTCTACCTCCTGGGTTCAATGATTCTCGTGTCCCAACCTCCCAAGTAGCTGAGATTACAGGTGTGCACCACCACGCTTAACCTAATTTTTGTATTTTTAGTAGAGATGGGGTTTTACCATGTTGGCCAGGATGGTCTCACACCTGACTGCAAGTGACCCACCTGCCTCGGCCTCCCAAAGGGGTGGGAGTACAGGTGTGAGCCACTGTGCCCAGTCTTTGAATCACCCTTATAATGGCTTTGAACCAGAAGCCATTTTTAAGGTTCTGTGTTTTTAAAAACAAGATTATTTTAAATGCTACTGCTGTAGATGTATTTGTTTTAATGGAGTTTCTTTAATTGTAACTTAAATGTGCTGAGTTTTCTTTATTTCAGCCTACTAGTTACTGTTATCCTGGCTTCATTTAGAAAGGCATGCTTATAATTCTTAAAAAGCCCCAGTCTCAGAGCAGCAGCTGAGGAGCATGGAATTTCGAGTGTCTTGAGCTTTGCCACGTACTAGCTGTTACACCTTGAGCAGTTCATTCAGTGTCTCTTTTTTTTTCTGAGGATGTATTCTTTTCATAGCACTGCCATACGTATTGCCACAAACTGAGTGGATTAAAACAACAGAAATTTATTCTGTCACATTCCAGGAAGCCAGAAGTCTGAAATCAAGGTATAATCGGTATTGGTTGCTTCTGTACGCTCTGAGGGAGAAACCTTCTCTTTCCTGGCTTCTGGTGATTGCCAGCAATCCGTGGCATTGCTTGGCTTATGGGTGTATCACACTAATTATCTCCATCTTCACATGGCCTTCACGGCGTCTCTTTTTGTCCTTTTTTTTTCTCTTATAAGGACACGTTCATTCGATTTAGGGCTCTTAACCAGCATGATCTCATTTCAATTCTTATATTAATAATTTCTGCAGAGATCCCACTTCCAAATAAGATCAGATTTTGAGGATAATATTGGGCACTGGGGGTGGGGGACACTTCTTCAACTCACTACGAAGAGTAACATTCCATTTTACGTCACAGGAATTTGTAGGACTTAGAGGAAATAATGTGTAGGAATGGATTTTGAGGTTGTAGAGTGCTCTAGTGTTCATAGTTCTGTTATTTTTATGCTTTATCTTGTAGGTGGTTATGGCAGTTGCTCAGCTGTATTGGCACATATCACCAAAATCTGAAGCTGGCATAATTTCTAAATCACTAGTGCGTTTACTTCGTAGCAATAGGTAGGTCATGATTTTATATATATTTTTTTCTTTTGTATTCCTTCAAAAGTAATGTTTGAACAAATGTAATCTTTCAGGCATTTAATATATAACTCTGACTATATTTTAATCAATCGATCAGTAAGATTTCATACTTAAGGGGATTATTATAAAAGTCTTTATACATTTATCTCAAACTTAATGATAAATACTGAAACTTTTTAACCTCAAGCCCAAAGATATTGAAAATATTTTGTGGCATAATACTAGGGTGTCACTAGTAGCCTAGTATTAGTGTTTGAAATTTTTAGGTATGGCAATAATGATGTTTGGGAGTTTTGGTAAATCTGGAATCACTGAAAAACTATACTGAAGTACTATCAGATTGATTTACTCAATGTATTAATACATGGTTTTATATAGAGCAATGTGTATGCTAAGTAATGTAGTTTATGCCAGAATTGTGCTTCCTATAAAGCTGGAATATCTAATTACTATGCTTTGCTCCACTCTAAAAAGAGAGCTGTGTTTTTAATAGCTACTCATTTTAAAGATTACATACTCTTAGTTTCAGATAGACAGACAGAAAGAGCATGCCACCTTCTTTGATTTTACCTCTTTATAATTTAGTGGTTTAGGTTAACAATTCAAAACAATTTATTGAGTTTCCATGACATATAACATGAGAATCATGATTTCAGGTTTAATTCAGACATTTGTTTCTGTGTTTAAGAATACCTTCATTTCAGCTATTTGACATACCTTAGCTATTTTTCAGTAATTAGTTGTTTTAATTTGAAACAATGTTTTTTATTGAGTGCTTGTTTCCACTAATTGCGTTGG
Source organism: Pan troglodytes (assembly GCF_028858775.2). Taxonomy (NCBI): domain Eukaryota; kingdom Metazoa; phylum Chordata; class Mammalia; order Primates; family Hominidae; genus Pan; species Pan troglodytes. The sequence continues at coordinate 37,878,753 of NC_072402.2, forward strand.
AAGGAAAAAACTATGTATTTATTTTTGCCCTTAACTGGAACTTAGTCCACAATTGTAGCTCTTGACTGGCTTAGTAACAAATGAGATGCCATTTCCTTTGTGTTCCTATTCTCCCTATCTGTATATCCAGCTATTATTTTTATCTTTTGCTAGTTCAATACTTTTTTTTTTCCTATGGCTAGTTCAAAAGATATCAGAAAGACCTGGAATTGGTCTTTCACGTGAAGCCTTATACCAGATTCAGTTCATTTATTAGATATTTGGGTCTAAAAATAACATGACTACTTTTAAAATCTGGCCTTTGCCCTGGGAAGAATGAGTTATTTAATGAGTTTATAATAACAGTGTGGTCCTATCTACCCCTATTAACCCTAAGAATACCTTCCTTGGATGTGTTCAAAGCAGGTACAATGTTAACTTCATATTTTAGGAGCAATTTATTATAAAATTTGTTTTAACTATTCTTCATGATGAATCACGTCTAATTTATTGGTATTTTATAGGAAAAGTGCATTAAAAAGGCACACATCTAAGATTTACTAAAAACTTTTCATTATTACATTTAAGAGTCGCATTCTCTTGAAATTATTGCTAATTCTTTGTCATTATTGTAGTGCTTACTCAAAGATGTTTCATTGGAACATATACCCAGTAAAAATTATCTTTTGATTTCTAGGGAGGTGCAGTATATTGTCCTACAAAATATAGCAACTATGTCAATTCAAAGAAAGGTACGTATGTTCTGAACACGTAATTTAAGAGACACATGAACACATTAGTACCATAATGTATTTTTGTATTTATTTTTGTAATCCAGGGGATGTTTGAACCTTATCTGAAGAGTTTCTATGTTAGGTCAACTGATCCAACTATGATCAAGACACTGAAGGTATGTATGCTTTCATTTTTCAGAGGCTTTTAACACATTTGTTTTGAAGAGATATTTCTATAGCTTTTAGCACCTGTGGGATGCAGTCCTGCTTTTCAAAACACATTGATAAAGTTAATGGTTTTTCTTTATACTTTTCAATCTATATTATTATATACTAATTACTGTACTACATTCTGATAATGTAAAGTTAAGCCATGCTACCTACAACTTGAATAACTCACAGATTACTGAAGGAGACAGGCATTTAAATAAATAACTTTGGAGATTTGTTCCAAGATGGCCAAATAGGAACAGCTCCAGTCTGCAGCTCCCACCATGATTGACACAGAAGATGGGTGATTTCTGCATTTCCAACTGAGATACCTGGTTCATCTCACTGGGACTGGTTGGACAGTCGGTGCAGCCCCAGAGGGTGAGCTAAAGCAGAGTGGGGCGTTGCCTCACCCAGGAAGCACAAGAGGTCGGGTGATTTCCCTTTCCTAGCCAAGGGAAGCCGGGACAGACTGTACCTGGAAAAATGGGACACTCTCACCCAAAAACTGCACTTTCCCAAGGTCTTAGCAACCAGCAGACAAGGGGATTCTCTCCCATGCCTGGCTCAGCAGGTCCAACGCCCACAGAGCCTTGCTCACTGCTAGTGCAGCAGCCTTAGATTGAATTGCGAGGCAGCAGCCTGGCTTGGGGAGGGGCATCCACCATTGCTGAGGCTTGAGTAGGTAAACAAAGCGGCTGGGAAGCTTGAGTTGGGCGGAGCCCACCACAGCTCAGCAAGGCCTACTGCCTCTGTAGACTCCACTCTGGGCAAGGCATAGCTGAACACAAGGCAGCAGACAACTGCAGACATCAGTGTACCTGTCTGACAGCTCTGAAGAGAGCAGTGGTTCTCCCAGCTCGGTGTTTGAGCTCTGAGAACAGACAGATGGCCTCCTCAAGTGAGTCCCTGACCCCCGTGTAGCCTAACTGGGAGACACCTCCCACTAGGGGCCGACAGACACCTCATATAGGTGGGTGCCCCTCTGGGACGAAGCTTCCAGAGGAAGGACCAGGCAGCAATATTTGCTGTTCTACAGTATTTGCTGTGCTGCAGCATTTGCTGTGCTGCAGCCTCCGCTGGTGATAACCAGGCAAACAGGGTCTGGAGTGGACCTCCAGCAAACTCCAACAGACCTGCAGCTGACGGACCTGACTGTTACAAGGAAAACTAACAAACAGAAAGGAATAGCATCAACATCAACTAAAAGGATATCCACACCAAAACCCCATCTCTAGGTCACCAACATCAAAGACCAAAGGTAGTATAAAACCACAAAGATAGGGAGAAACCAGAGCAGAAAAGCTGAAAATTCTAAAGACCAGAGGACCTCTTCTCCTACAAAGGATTGCAGCTCCTCACCAGCAACGGAACAACGCTGGATGGAGAATGACTTTGATGAGTTGACGGAAGTAGGCTTCAGAAGGTCGGTAATAACAAACTTCTCCGAGCGAAAGGAGCATGTTCAAACCCATCTCAAGGAAGGTAAAAACCTTGAAAAAAGGTTAGACAAATGGCTAACTAGAATAAACAGTGTAGAGAACACCTTAAATGACCTGTTGGAACTGAAAACTGTGGCACGAGAGCTTTGTGACACATGCACAAGCTTCAATAGCCGATTTGATCAAGTGGAAGAAAGCGTATCCATGATTGAAGATCAAATTAATGAAATAAAGCGAGAAGACGAGGTTATAGAAAAAAGACTTAAAAGAAATGAACAAAGCCTCCAAGAAATAACAGACTGTGGGAAAAGACCAAATCTGCATTTGATTGGTGTACCTGAAAGTGACGGGGAGAATGGAACCAAGTTGGAAAACACTCTGCAGGATATCATCCAGGAGAACTTCCCCAACCTACCAAGGCAGGCCAACATTCAAATTCAAGAAATACAGAGAACACCCCAAAGATACTCCTCGAGAAGAGCAACCCCAAGACACATAATTGTCAGATTTACCAAAGTTGAAATGAAGGAAAAAATGTTAAGGGCAGGCAGAGAGAAAGGTTGGGTTACCTACAAAGGGAAGGCCATCAGACTAACAGCGGATCTCTCAGCAGAAAAACCCCACAAGCCAGAAAAGAGTGGAGGCCAATATTCAGCATTCTTAAAGAAAACAAATTTCAACCCAGAATTTCATATCCAGCCAAACTAAGCTTCATAAGTGAAGGAGAAATAAAATTCTTTACAGACAAGCAAATGCTGAGAGATTTTGTCACCACCAGGCCTGCCTTACAACAGCTCCTGAAGGAAGCACTAAACATGGAAAGGAGCGACCAGTACCAGCCACTGCAAAAACATCCCAAATTGTAAAAACCATTGATGTTATGAAGAAACTGCAGCAACTAATGGGCAAAATAACCAGCGAACATCATAATGACAGGATCAAATTCACACGTAACAATATTAACCTTAAATGGAAACGGGCTAAATGCCCCAATTAAAAGACACAGACTGACAAATTGGATAAAGAGTCAAGACTCAACAGTGTGCTGTATTCAGGAGACCTGTCTCACCTGCAGGGACACACATAGGCTCAAAATAAAGGGATGGAGGAAGATGTACCAAGCAAATGCAAAGCAAAAAAAAAGCAGGAGTTGCAATCCTAGTCTCTGATAAAGTAGACTTCAAACCAACAAAGATCAGAAGGCCATTACATAATGGTAAAGGGATCAATTCAACAAGAAGAGCTAACTATCCTAAATATATATGCACCCAATCCAGGAGCACCCAGATTCATAAAGCAAGCCCTTAGAGACCTACAAAGAGACTTAGACTCCCACACAAAAATAATGGGAGACTTTAACACCCCACTGTCAATATTAGACAAATCAACGAGACAGAAGGTTAACAAGGATATCCAGGCCTTGAACTCAGCTCTGCACCAAGCAGACCTAATAGACATCTACAGAACCTTCCATCCCAAATCAACAGAATATACATTCTTCTCAGGACCACATCGCACTTATTCTAAAATTGACCACATAGTTGGAAGTAAAGCACTCCTCAGCAAATGTAAAAGAACAGAAATCACAACAAACTCTCACAGCACAGTGCAATCAAATTTAGAACTCAGGCTAAGAAACTCACTCAAAACTGCACAACTGCATGGAAACTGAACAACCTGTTCCTGAATGACTACTGGGTAAATAACGAAATGAAGGCAGAAATAAAGCTGTTCTTTGAAACCAATGAGAACAAAGACACAACATACCAGAATCTCTGGGACACATTTAAAGCAGTGTGTAGAGGGAAATTTATAGCACTAAATGCTCACAAGAGAAAGCAGTAAAGATCCAAAATCGACACCCTAACATCACAATTAAAAGAACTAGAGAAATGAGAGCAAACACATTCAACAGCTAGCAGAAATACCCTTCAATAATAATGAAATACCCTTCAAAAACGAAATACCCAATAACGAAAAACCCTTCGAAAAAATCAATGAATCCAGGAGCTGGTTTTTTGAAAAGATCAACAGAATTGATAGACTGCTAGCAAGACTAATGGAGAAAAGAGAGAAGAATCAAATAGATGCATTAAAAAATGATAAAGGAGATATCACCACCAATCCCACAGAAATATAAACTACCATCAGAGAATACTATAAATACCTCTATGCAAATCAACTAGAAAATCTAGAAGAAATGGATAAATTCCTGGACACGTACACACTCCCAAGACTAAACGAGGAAGAAGTTGAATCTCTGAAGAGACCAATAACAGGCTCTGAAATTGAGATAATAATAGCCTACCAACCAATATAGTCCAGGACCAGATGGATTCACTGCCGAATTCTACCAGAGGTACAAAGAGGAGCTGGTACCATTCCCTCTGAAACTATTCCAATCAATAGAAAAAGAGAGAATCCTCCCTAACTCATTTTATGAGGCCAGCATCATCCTGATACTAAAGCCTGGCAGAGACACACACAAAAAAAGAGGATTTTAGACCAGTATCCTTGATGAACATAGATGCGAAAATCCTCAATAAAATAATGGCAAACCGAATTCAGCAGCACATCAAACAGCTTATCCACCACAATCAAGATGGATTCTTCCCTGGGATGCAAGGCTGGTTCAACATATGCAAATCAATAAATGTAATCTATCACATAAACAGAACCAACGACAAAAAACACATGATTATCTCAATAGATGCAGAAAAGGCCTTCGACAAAATTCAACAGGGCTTCATGCTAAAAACACTCAATAAACTAGGTATTGATGGAATGTATCTCAAAATAATAAGAGCTATTTATGACAAACCCACTGCCAATATCATACTGAATGGGCAAAAACTGGAAACATTCCCTTTGAAAACTGGCACAAGACAATTATGCCCTCTCTCACCACTCCTACTCAACGTAGTGTTGGCAGTTCTGGCCAGGGCAATCAGGCAAGAGAAAGAAATAACGGGTATTCAATTAGGAAAAGAGGAAGTCAAATTGTCCCTGTTTGCAGATGACATGATTGTATATTTAGAAAACCCCATCGTCTCAGCCCAAAATCTCCTTAAGTTGATAAACAACTTCAGTAAAGTGTCTCAGGATAAAAACTCAATGTGCAAAAATCAGAAGCATTCCTATAGACCAAGAACAGACAAACAGAAAGCCAAATTAATGAGTGAACTCCCATTCACAATTGCTATGAAGAGAATAAAATACCTAGGAATCCAACTTACAAGGGATGTAAAGGACCTCTTCAAGGAGAACTACAAACCACTGCTCAGTGAAATAAAAAAAGGACACAAACAAGTGGAAGAACATTTCATGCTCATGGATAGGAAGAATTAGTATAGTGGTAATGGCCATACTGCCCAAGGTAATTTATATATTCAATGCCCTCCCCATCAAGCTACCAATGACTTCCTTCACAGAATTGGAAAAAACTACTTTAAAGTTCATATGGAACCAAAAAAAAGCTCACATTGCCAAGACAATCCTAAGCAAAAAGAACAAAGCTGGAGGCATCACGCTGTCTGACTTCAAACTGTACTACGAGGCTACAGTAACCAAAACTGCATGGTACTGGTACCAAAACAGAGATATAGACCAATGGAACAGAACAGAAGTCTCAGAAATAACACCACATATCTACAACCATCTGATCTTTGACAAACCTGACAAAAGCAAGCAATAGGGAAAGGATTCCCTATTTAATAAATGGTGCTGGGAAAACTGGCTAGCCATATATAAAAAGCTGAAACTGGATCCCTTCCTTACACTTTATACAAAAAATTAATTCAAGATGGATTAAAGACTTAAATGTTAGAGCTAAAACCATAAAAACCCTAGAAGAAAATCTAGGCAATACCATTGAGGACATAGGCATGGGCAAGGACTTCATGACTAAAACACCAAAAGCAATGGTAACAAAAGCCAAAATAGACAAATGGGATCTAATTAAACTAAAGAGCTTCTGCATGGCAAAAGAAACTTCCTTCAGAGTGAACAGGCCACCTACAGAATGGGAGAAAAATTTTGCAATCTACCCATCTGACGAAGTGCTAATATCCAGAAAAAACAAGAAAAGAGCAACCCCATCAGAAAATGGGCAAAGGATATGAACAGACACTTCTCAAAAGAAGACATCTGTGCATTCAACAGACACATGAAAAAATGCTCATCCTCATTGGTCATCAGAGAAATGCAAATCAAAACCACAATGAAATACCATCTCACACCAGTTAGTATGGCGATCATTAAAAAGTCAGGAAACAACAGGTGCTGGAGAGGATGTGGAGAAATAGAAACACTTTTACACTGTTGGTGGGACTGTAAACTAGTTCAACCATTGTGGAAGACAGTGTGGTGATTCCTCAAGAATCTAGAACTAAAAATATCATTTGACCCAGTGATCCCATTACTGAGTATATACCCAAAGGATTATAAATCATGCTACTATAAAGACACATGCACACGTATGTTTATTGCGGCACTATTCACAATAGCAAAGACTTGGAACCAACCCAGATGTCCATTAATGATAGACTGAATTAAGAAAATGTGGCACATACACACCATGGAATACTATGCAGCCATTAGAAAGGATGAGTTCATGTCTTTTGCAGGGACATGGATGAAGCTGGCAACCATCATTCTCAGCAAACTGTCACAAGGACAGAAAACCAAATATTGCATGTTTTCACTCATAGGTGGGAACTGAACAATGAGAACACTTGGACACAGGGCGGGGAACATCACACACCGGGGCCTGTCAGGGGTTTGTGGGCTGGGGGAGGGATAACATGAGGAGAAATATCTAAAGTAAATGACGAGTTGTTGGGTGCAGCAAACCAACATGGCACATGTATACTTATGTATCAAACCTGCACGTTGTGCACATATACCCTAAAACTTAATGTATAATAATATAAATAAATAAATAACTTCAGGGCTTGGCACAGTGGCTCATGCCTGTATTGCTAGCACTTTGGGAGGCTAAGGTGGGAGGATTGCTTGAGGCCTGGAGTTCGACACCAGCTTCGGCAACATAGTGAGACTCTGTCTCTATAAAAAAATCAAAATTAGCCAGGCGTGGTGGCCAATGTCTGTAATCTTAGCTACTTGGGAGGCTGAGGTGGGCAGATTGCTTGATCCCAGAAAGTTGAGGCTGCAGTGAGCCATTGATCATGCCACTGCACTCCAGCCTGAGACCCTGTCTCTAACTAACTTATTTTAGTACTGTGTGTTTTAAGTAATACAGATATTTGAATTGAGTGTTGTGAAGAACAGAAAGGTGGAGCTAATTCTATGAGAGGTTTAGAAAAGATGATGTTTGGGTGGATCTTAAAAGAATAATATTGTGAATTTTTTTCTTGGCAGGTTGATTGGGAGGTTGAAGGGTTAGAGTAGGTGAAAAACATAATTCATGGTAACACAAGGGATTATGAAAGAGCATTGTTTTCAGGAAGTAATAAGTATGGCATAGAGTGCAGTTAGGAATATAAATCTATAGTGATTAAAATAGTGTGATATTTAGACAGAAAAGTAAGTGGAAAGAGTAGAAAGCCTAGAAACGTGCCCATACACGCAAAAATGTACCATATAGTAGAGGAGATATTACAAACCAATGAGGAAAGGATGGACTATGGACTATTCAAGACTGTTCAATATTAGAATGATGTATTATTCATATGAAAACTGAGTTTAATAATAAAATCTAAATTATACCCAAATTCAAGGATATTTTATCAAAAAAACCTGGTTTATAATTAGCGAAAATGTCAAGGTCATATAAGTTAAAAGAAAGACTAAGAAACTGTTTCAGACCAAAGGAGACAACTTAATACAGTATGTGATATTGAACTGGATCCTTTTATTATACGTCATTGAGACAGTTATTGAAACTTACGTGCATAGTGACAATTGTGTGAAAGTAATGCATCAGTTTAATGACCTGATTTTCTTCGTTGTACTGTAGTCTGTGGAACATGTCCTTGTTTATAGGAAATATACATAGAAGTTTTTGGGGATAATGTAGCATCAGATTGGCATCTATCATCTCAAATCGTTCAGAAAAACAACAGCAACAGTTCTTTGTACTATACGTGTAGCTCTTTCATATGTTTGAGATTGTTTTTTAAAAGTTGTCCAGCTGGATGCAGTGGTTCATGCCTATAATCCTAGGACTTTGGGAGGCTGAGGCAGGAGGATCGCTTGAGCCTAGGAGTTTGAGACCAGCCTGAGCAACACAATGAGACTCCGTCCCTACAAAAAAATTTAAAATAAGCTGAGCTTGGTGGTATGCACCTGTAGTCCCAGCTACTTGGGAGGCTGAGGTGGGAGGATTGTTTGAGCCCCAGAGGTTGAGGCTGCAGTGAGCCATGATCGCACCACTGCACTCCACCCTCGGTGACAGAGTAAGACCTTGTCTCAAAAAAAAAAAAAAGAAAAAAGTTGTCTAAAAGTTAAAATATAGTTATCAAAATAAAATTAAAAATTAAAAGATTATCTGGGAAAAATATTTCTAATACATGTGTCTGAATAAATGATTTGTACCCAGAATATGTAAAGAACTCCTCCTACAGTCTTTGCCTTCTAATTGGAGCGTTTAGATCATTTGCTGTTTTATTTTTTTGTTTTTTTTTTTTTTTCAGTAGGTTTTTGGTGAACAGGTGGTGTTTGGTTACATGCATAAGTTCTTTAGTGGTGATTTCTGAGATTTTGGTGCACCCGTCACCCAAGCAGTGTACACTGTACCCAATGTGTAGTCTTTTATTCCTCACCACCCCCCACCCTTTCCCCCGAGCCCCCAAAGTCCAGTGTATTATTCTTATGCCTGTGCATCCTCATAGCTTAGCTCCCACTTATGAGTGAGAACATACGATGTTTGGTTTTCCATTCCTGAGTTACTTCACTTAGAATAATAGTCTCCAATTCTATCTAGTTTCTGTGAATGCCATTATTTTGTTCCTTTTTTATAGCTGAGCAGTATTCCATGGTGTGTGTGTGTGTGTGTGTGTGTGTGTGTGTGTGTATAACATGTTCTTTATCCACATGTTGATTGATGGGCATTTGGGCTGGTTCCATATTTTTGCAATTGCAAATTGTGCTGCTATAAACGTGTGTGCAAGTATCTTTTTTGTATAATGTCTTCTTTTCCTCTGGGTAGATACCTAGTAGTGGGATTGCTGGATCAAACAGTAGTTCTACTTTTACTTTTTTAAGGAATCTCCACACTGTTTTCTTTAGTGGTTGTACTAGTTTACGTTCCCACCAACAGTGTAAAAGTGTTCCCTTTCACCACATCCATGCTAACATCTATTATTTTTTGATTTTTTGATTATGACCATTCTTGGTGGAGTGAGGTGGTTTCACACTGTGGTTTTGATTTGCATTTCCCTAATAAGTAGTGATGTTGAGCATTTTTCCATGTGCTTCTTGGCCGTTTGTGTATCTTTGAGAATTGTCTATTCATATCCTTTGCCCACTTTTTGGTGGGATTGTTTTTTTCTTGCTGATTTGTTTGTGTTCTTTGTAGATTCTGGATATTAGTCCTTTGTCAGATGTATAGACTGTGAAGATTTTCTCCCACTCTATGGGTTGTCTGTTAACTCTGCTGATTATTTCTTATGCTGTGCAGAAGCTTTCTAGTTTAATTAAGTCCCATCTATTTATCTTTGTTTTTGTTGCATTTGTTATTGGGTTTGGGTCATGAAGTCTTTGCCTAAGCCAGCGTCTAGAAGGGTTTTTCCGATGTTATCTTCTAGAATCTTTATGGTTTCAGGTCTTAGATTTAAGTCTTTGATCCATCTTGAGTTGAATTTTGTGTAAGATGAGAGATGAGGATCCAGTTTCATTCTACTACATGTGGCTTGCCAATTATCCTGGCACCATTTGTTGAATAGGGTATCCTTTCCCTATTTTGTGTTTCTGTTTGCCTTGTCAAAGATCAGTTGGCTCTAAGTATTTGGCTTTATTTAATGTAGTTTATTGATATGAATGTATTTATGTTCACATCTTGATTTGCTTCTGTTTGTCTCTTCTATTTTTTTGTGATTTTCTTAAGACTAAATATTTTTTATTAGTAAAAATTTTTTTTCACAAGCCCATTGGAGATTACACATTGTTTATATCTATAAATCCAGAAGAGAGAATTAAAATGTCTGAGTATTTGGGATGGTAGACTATAGGAGAACAAATCAAAAGAATTAATTGGTATCTGGGAAACAGATGTATTAACATGGAGGGCAAATTGTTTTCTAACTTTACTAAAAGACAAAAAGCCAAACTAGCAGAATTGTTTAGGTTAATTAGATATAAATTGTAAGTTTGTATTGGGCAAACAATTAGTGAAGATGTAGAATTCTCCTTTTCCAAATTGTTTTCAAAGAACTAGTAATTGTCTAATATCTGTTTGTGGACATAAGAAGGTAGACTAAGTTGACCTGAAGGGTATAATGCCTTACCACATTGGCGACAATATGATTTGTGTGTGTGTGTGTGTGTGTGTGTGTGTGTGTGTGTGTGTGTGTGAGTGACAGAGTTTCAGTCTTGTTTCCCAGGCTGGAGTGCAATGGCACGATCTCGGCTCACTGCAACCTCTGCCTCCTGGGTTCCAGCAATTCTCCTGCTCACTGCAACCTCTGCCTCCTGGGTTCCAGCAATTCTCCTGCCTCAGCCTCCCGAGTAGCTGGAATTACAGGCATGCACCACCATGCACCACCATGCCCGGCTAATTTTGTATTTTTAGTAGAGACAGGGTTTCTCCATGTTGGTCAGGCTGGTCTCGCACTCCCAGCCTCAGGTGATCCACCCGCCTCGGCTTCCCAAAGTGCTGGGATTACAGGCATGAGCCACTGCGCCCGGCTGACAATGTGATTTTTAAAAGTAGAAATAAACTTTCAATTAAATGCCTGTACTCTATTAAATTCATCTTGCTACCTTTGTTTTAAAATGTTTACTTTCTCTTTTCTCTACTATAGCTTGAAATTTTGACAAACTTGGCAAATGAAGCCAACATATCAACTCTTCTTCGAGAATTTCAGGTTTGTGTACAGTGCTAATTATAAAAAACTTCTAAAACATATGTTCAGTCTTAAATATGCATCTTTTTCTATCTAGAAATATGTAATTATGTACATAAAATAGTGATTGGGACAAGACTGACAACTAAGAAATTCATAAATTTGCAAGAATAAACTAATTACAATTTATAATTTAAGGAAAACATAGTATTCTCTTTCATATTTTCATAGACTTTGAAGGACTTTGGTTTATAACTCTGTCTTTGTTTGAAATTGTATTTCTGGTAAGAATTTCATCTTTTTGTGCTGCCAGCATTAATAGTCCTTTCTATACTCTGTGGTCATGAAAACGGTTTCATTTCTTACCTGGTTGTTCCCATTTTATTGACCTATGACTATTTTTGACACTGCCCCCTTAGCCTCCTATATAGCTCAAAAAAATTTGTTTCATAATTGCCCCACTACGATTTTTTAAATTGCTGTTTTTTATTTTGATTTGTTTAGTTGTATTTTTATGCCTTATGAGACTCTTCCTAGCTGCATTTCCCCCCAAAATATTATTCAAAAATTACTTCATGGACATGATACCCTTTATGATGGAAAGGTCATCTCTGAAGCCTTAGTTGTAGAGCACAGCAATAGAAAACTTTACATCAGTATTATGACTTTTATATTCCATTATCTGTTTTCTTAACAAAAATATACCACATACTATGCACTAATCACAGAGTTTTTCTTTTATCAGCTTCCAACTTTTAGAGATGTATTTTTTGCCATAGTTCTCCTATATGCCAATATTAAATTTCTTCTTGGTTATAAGACACTGTATACACGATTTCTTTTTAGCTATGTGATTTTTAAACTTTTTACAGGAATAGTAGAATAATATGGCATGTCCATAATTTATATTTTCATACCTGGATTACTCCACTTTTATGTTGTGTATCTTTCTCGACAAATTTCTTAAAAAATTAAGATGTTCTAGAAAATATAGTATTTTATGTTATTATTCAGTAATCTTATAGCTGCAGATCATTGCTTGAATCTGATTTTCACTTCATTCCTATAATTTTATTTATTTAAAGTATTGGTCTTTGTGATTTTTCTTGTTCCTTTCCTGTTGTCCTATCTAGTCTCTTTGGGTGTCCTCTCACTGTCCAGTTTTTGCTTATATCAAGTCTCCTGGGATTGTAGGAAAGGAGACTTAGGTAATGTTATGGAATGGGTTGTATAGAGGGCACATACTAGACCTGTTTCAAAATATTGGTCATCTAGTCTTTTCATTTAATATCAGGATGTTTAATAAGGTCCATTTTACAGTCAAACTTTTAAGTATTTTTTGCATGTATTCATTTTTATCACTGTCTAAATTTGTACCTTCTGTCTATGTTTGTGTTATGCTCATAGTTACGCTTTTAGTAACTTTTTGGGTAAAATAGGGAATGTTTCTAAAGACTCATAAGTTCATATTTTTCTTTAAGGAAATTAAATTATTTGGGAACACTTTTAAATATAATTGGTCTTGCCTTCATGGAACTAGGAGAGTTTAATTAATTTAATTTATTTATTCAACGTTTAATCACCTTGTTGGTACCATTTTTAGCAAATTTGTATTTTTTTAGACATCTTTAGGTTTTCTCCTCCATTTGTCATTTAGACACCACTTAAATGTATTGCATTTTTCATAGTGTTAAGTCTACATTGTATACTTCTTATTTGAGGTTGGGAATCTTTCTTAAAAATTTCGATTGTAAATGACCTTTCAAATTTCATGTATATGATACAAAGTGTGTATATTTCTGTAAACAATAGAAGCTTTCCTCATTTAAAAATTAGGAAGGTTCTAACCAAAGTGAAATTATCTAGGGCCATTATAAAATTTATAAAGATATTTTAACTTCCTGTTGTTAAATCAGTGATTTATTTCTTTATTTTTAAATTTCTCTGTGTGTATATATATGTGTGTGTGTGTGTATATATATATGTGTGTGTATATATATTGTATATATATAGTATATATATTGTATATATATACTATATATATACAATATATATACACACACATATATATATACACACACACACACACACACATATACCCTTTACAGTATATTTTTAAAGCATACTTTTAAAGAAAATCTATTTCAAAAGTATGGTATTTTATTTTATTGTAAACTGAGTATTTGAAGTATTTATTGAAATACTGTTCACTGTAACTATTATTCTTTTACAACCATTGTGATAGATTTTGAAATTAAAATGTTTGTAAATAGCCTACTGGTCCCTTTCTTCCTTTTCTCCCAATTTTTAGATTTAGTGTCTCTGAAAAAGTGACCCTTTTTTTCGTAGATTCACAGATGCTGCTGGTAAATGAACTGAAACCTCCAAAGAGAGAGCTCTCATCATCTCTTTCAACCTTGCACTTAAACTAATTGCTGTCTTTGGGTGACTGCTCCTACTATCTGTTTTGGAGTCTCAAGCCACTATGGCCACAGGTGAATGAGCCTGGCTTGAAAATGTGCTTCGTCCATAGGCACATTCTTTAAGTAAAAAAATCAAAACAAAATGAAATTAATCTACATCATCACTTGGTCCTCATATTGTGCTTATGAGAAGTTTATGTATTCTGGAATTCTTATATATTGACAAAGTTTAATATAATCGGAGTTTTGGTTAACTCGATAATACCAGTGTGTAAACTAATTGAAATAATACCTTTTAGACCTATGTGAAAAGCCAGGATAAACAATTTGCAGCAGCCACTATTCAGACTATAGGCAGATGTGCAACCAACATCTTGGAAGTCACTGACACGTGCCTCAATGGCTTGGTCTGTCTGCTGTCCAACAGGGATGGTAAGTTTACAGTTTCATTTTATTTTCAGGTGATTTAAATTTGAATATTCGTGGTATTATTTCCGAGTTGTAACCTTTTCTAACTTTGCATTTTAGCTTTTCCAGTTATATCAGTAGTATGGTCACAATAAGTAGCATTTTATCCTTGAAATGCACATAAATATGCATATTCTGGGTTCTTTTTTTTTAGTAAAATAGGCCGTTAACTAGCGGGTAGTATTTGTTTTACCGCAACAGATCTAAGAAAATTTGTTTTACTTCTTTACAATTTAATCACCTTGATTGTATCTTTTCCATCTTTTTACTGCATTTTAATGGCATGTAAGTCATGCATAATATTGGTTCACCTGCAGAGGGTGCTAAAAGCAGGCAAATGACTATAACATGGGGAAGTGGCTAGATAAAAAAATATGTTAACTGTATACCTTCAATATTCTTTTTCCTCAGAAATTCTCCTAATTATATTCAAAATTAACTAGATTTAAAAGCCATCAACTTGGAGCAGCTTTATGTTTTTAAGCCAAACAATATCTAAGTGTTCAGTAAAACTGGATAGGTAATATCCAGTAAAATATGTAAGCTAGATCCCATATTGTTCTGTGGCAAAGCGTCAGTTATTTCTATGGGTAAGGCTTTGAAATAAATGGAACCATTTAGAGAAAGAAAGAAAAGCCAACTTTACCTTTAAAATAATTTTGTTTAAAGAACTTTTATTATAATTATGTATTTAATTAAAATGAGACTTTTTTAAGAAAAGCATAATTTTCTTTGTAAAATCATTGAAATTATTTTGTGGAATTTAAAATATACTAATGTCTATGTCATGTCTAGATATGGGCATATATGATATAGCAGCCCATGAGGTAAAACAACAAAATTGATGAATTTGAAAAATAACTTTTTAGTACAAGAATCCTATAATCCCTAATTATTTTTCCCACATGTAGATATCTTTAGAAAACTGTAACATTGTTGAGAGTATTTCTGATGAAAAAAATTGGAACAAAATTTATTCCCAGATAACATTGATTTTTGTTGTGAGCATAAAATTTTAAACTTGTACCTGTAAACTCAAGATACTATGACTGAAGATTTTTTTACATGTAGTATTAAAACTCCAAATAAATGCCAACCAAAATTATCAAGACGATAGGTTTAAAATTTTTTTTATCTCTACAAAGTAGCTAGTGGAGACAGGATGATAAACGTCATCCACTCTATCTCTTTCTACTTTTAATAATAACTAATCCTTTTATCTCTGTTGCTATGTCACATTTTAAAATGTGACATTAAAAATGTGTTTTAAAGAAATTTTCCTGTGCCTTTAATAATGACTTTCTATTCAACCAAATAAATAACACACCTTGGGAAAATAACTTTGTACCATTAAAGATTATGAACCAAGGCTTACCAGGGCAATTGTTCTTTTACATTTTAGTTACATACAGAAAGCACAGGAAATTAGAACACTGATTAGTTCATTCAAATACAAAATATATTCAAATTTTCTCAATTTTATTTTTTGACTTTTTTTCTGATGGAATATTTCAAGCTTTGGATTTTAAAGCAGTTATTTCTGCTTCAGATCTAATTTCTCAAAAAATATTTTTATTGACTTTAAAAGATAAATATTCTACCCCTACATCACTTTTAAGGGAAGACTAGATTGTTTTACAATTAGAAAATGAAAGACTAATATATACTTCCTCTCTAAAAGTAGAAGGATTTAGTTTAACTACTTTAAATTTTGATATTTTAATGGTTAGGCTTTTGTTTTTTGATACAACTCTTAATCATGTTTTTTTTTTCCTGCAGTGTGAATATTAACAAACTTAAATTGTATTGTCAGATTATATTTGCATAATCATCATTAGCCCATAATACCTGATTAATTATGTCTGTATCACATATGCTACACTATTTTTTGTAGTTTGGAAGTCTGGCTCAGTAAAAGTGAGAGGTAAAACAAATAAGGAGAATATTTATATCAAAATTAGTAACATAAAAGAAAGTCATAGTATTTTTAACTTTAACATAGCCACCCTGACAATAGAGCCCCTTCCTCTTTGTATTAAAAGATCTACTTTTAGGAATAAATACTGTGAATGAAGACTCAGTTTCTTTAAAATCTGTAAGATCTTTTAAGGCTCTAGGAATCTGTAATTATTTGATTTTATATTGAAATGAATACCTCATCATCTCTTCAAATAATGAATCTTTAAACCTCAGGGACGTTTGGGCTCAATTGTTTTTAAATATGTTTAATATATTTCTCTTGGACCTCTAGTTTTGTGTGTGTGTTGTTAAGAGCCTTTCTAAGCAGACTTGAAGCTTGCCCTAAAACAGCCTATTGTTACTCTCTAAGATTAATTTGATAAGCCAATTTCTTATAGACCTTTAGTAAGAGACATCTACATTTCAGTTGACTTAGGTAATTTATTTTAGGTAACATTAGCGAAATTTACTTTTTTGAATAACCTTATTGCCATCTACTCTAAACTAAAAGGATTGGGGCAGAATACTTTGTTTTGTTTAGTTTTAAAAAATTCAGTAAGCATTTATTGAAGACTTAAATCAGTTGAGATGTTTAATAAATGTTGAATATATTAATAGGATATTTATTTAACTTATAAAAGGTTCCTATCTTTATAGAGCTAATAGTCTATTGGAGGGAGATAGTAATATAAGACAAATATATTATAGTCTTCCCATATAGTGAGCACTTACTCTCTTGCCAGCTATTTGCTTACATGTAGGACTATACCACCTATGTAGAATGTTACAGCTATCCTGAGTAAATTACCCAGTCTACCTGTGCACCAGATTCTTCATTTGTAAAATGAGTATGATAGTAGACTGTACTTTTTAAAGTTAGGTCCATTAAGTTTTGTTGACGACAAGGAGGAAGGTAGGAAATATCTAGAACATAGGATCATTTTGTGCTTCTGATAGAGTAGCACCAAAGTGCTGAGGTCTTTGGAAACCAAGAGGTAGCATAAAGGAGAAGTAGAGTGGAATTACCTGAGGGGAATGAGAAGGCACCTGTGGTAGGCAGAATTATTGCGTTCCAAAGATGCCCAGAACCTGTGAATATGTTACCTTATGTGGAAAAAGAGACTTCGCAGATTGATTAAGTCAAGTTTCTATAGATGGGGAGATTATGTGGTTAGACCTAATGTTATCATGTGGGTCTTTATAAGGGAAAGAGAGACGCAGGTCAGTCAGAAGATGTCAGAAGGTCAGGGTGATGTGATTGTTGGAAGAGGTCTTTGAACCGAGGAATGTGGGCATGCTTGAGAAGTTGGGAGGGGGAAGGAAAAGATTTCCCCTAGAACTTCCAGAGGGAACACAGCCCTGTTGAGAGCTTGATGTTAGTCCCATAAGACCTATGTTAGACTTCTGACTTTAGAACTGTACAATGATAAATTTGCATTGTTTTAAGCCACTATGTTTTTAGTAATCTGTGACAGCAACAATAGGAAACTAATGTAGTTCCTAAAGATAAATGATGCCAAACACATATTTCAACTGTAGCCAATCCTGCGTCTGCTTGTAGATAATTAAATTATGCAACATTTTTTTCTTACTTAGGCTAGTTTTGCAATAAAGTATTTTAAAAATATAAATTTGTTATACTATGCATTCTTTAAAACCACACTTACCAAATTTTGCTTTGCATAGTAATCACATAACCATTTATTTTTCTGCTAGAGTGTAAGTTTGATGAGGGCAGAATCTCATTCTGATTTACCTTTGCTTTCCTCATAGCACCAAGAGGTAGTCTTTATAGAAGTAATACTTGCCTATGGGCAGGCGCGGTGGCTCACACCTGTAGTCCCAGCATTTGGGAGGCCAAGGCGGGTGGATCACCTGAGGTCAGGAGTTCAAGACCAGCCTGCCCAACATGGCGAAACCCCATCTCTACTAAAAATACAAAAAATTAGCTGGGCGTGGTGGCGGGCACCTGTAATCCCAGCTGCTTGGGAGGCTGAGGCAGGAGAATCGCTTGAACCCCGGAAGTGGAGGTTGCAGTGAGCCGAGATTGCGCCACTGCACTCCAGCCTCAGCGACAAGAGCAAAACATCTCAAAAAAAAAAAAAAAAAAAAAAGAAGTAATGCCTGCCTATCATAACATAGAACGTATATAGATAGAATGTACATCCTAGTTCTGAGTTTGAATTCTGGGTAAAGTTATACAATTCCAGTGCATCTCCCTTTCTTCATCTTTAAAATAATAATAATAAGGTACCTACCTTACGTTATTGTGAGAAGGAAATGAAATGTGATGTTGTTTTGTAAACTGAAGCATTAATATTAGTTAGCTTTTAGTTAAATCATACTAGGTTTTTTTTTGTTTTTTCTTTTCTCACTCTGTCACCCAGGCTGGAGTACAGTGTTGTGATCACGGCTCACTGAAGCCTCAACCTTCCTGGGCCCAGGTGATTCTCCTGCTTCAGCCTCCTGAATAGCTGGTACTATAGGCACGTGCCACAACTCCTGGCTAATTTTTGGATTTTTTGTAGACCTGGGGTTTTCCATGTTGCCCAGGCTGGTCTCGAACTCCTGGGATCAAGCCATCCTCCTGCCTCGGCCTCCGAAAGTGCTGAGCCACTGTGCCCAGTCAATATTAGTTAATTTCTTATTCTTATGGATAAGCAGGTAAACAGTTTGAAATACATATATTTACTAATGATTAGAATGATGAATTTTGTTTATGTTCTTAAACGGAGCTTTATAAAAAATACATTTCAGTGAAAAAGAGTAGGCCGGGCATGGTGGCTCACGCTGGTAATCCCAGCACTTTGGGAGGCCAAGGCGGGTGGATCATGAGGTTAGGAGTTTGAGACCAGCCTGACCAATATGGTCAAACCCCGTCTCTACTAAAAATACAAAAATTAGCCAGGCGTGGTCGTGCACGCCTGTAAATCCCAGCTACTCAGGAGGCTGTGGCAGGAGAACTGCTTGAATCTGGGAGGTGGAGGTTGCAGTGAGCTGAGATTGCACCATGGTACTCCAGCCTGGGCCACAGAACAAGACTCTGTCTCTAAAAAAAAGAGTAATAGGACACAAATTATGGTATTTCTAATATAATATTAAAATAAACCTTTGTAGTGTATGCCAGGGGAATTCCTAATAGCCATGAAGCCCTATTAATAAAAATATCAAAATAATAAGTAAAGGCAATGTTGATTTATTTCTTTGGCATCATTAGCATTAATAACACATTATATAAGATTCATTTCATAAGGTCAGGTTCTCAGGTGAGTTATGTTACATTTCTTTACCAGTACCACCAAAAAGAGACTGGACCAGTGATTGGCCAGTTTAGTATGATAACTAAATCCCGTAATCCCAGTTTGAGGATCTACTTCCTATCCACCTCCAGTAGTAGTTACTGTATTAGTTAAGGCTCTGGCAAGAAACAGATGGCACACTTAAAAGGGATGATTGAAGCGAATTAAGTGAATGAACTATTTGTAAACTGTGGTCAGGATTAAGGGAAACCAACAAGATACGATGTAACACCCTGGAGCTAACAGGCTATCAACAGTGGGAGGCCTTTACCATGCCTCAGATTGAAGGGAAGGGGTGTGAGGAGCAGGAGCAGTTACCAGACCCTGCAGGAGTGAGCCACTCGCAGTACCTTCAGTAGGGGATTGCATGTGATACCAGGGAGAGGAGGCTGACAGAGTAGGGATCCAGGATAACAAATATCCACCACCCCCCCCCCGCCCCACCATCTCCTGCTGAAGCTTTCTATTGACTAAACACAGCTATAAGCCAGGACCAAGGGAGTCTGGTTGAGGCAGACTACAGGTGGGCCTCTTAGGGCACAGTGCTGGGGAGAGAAAGGCAGAGTGGACTTTATAGAACAAATAGAGAAAATCCATCTCACTCTCACAATCCCATTCTTTCTGGCTTTGCACTCCATGCTATTTCTACAGTGACTTCTTCACTACTACCACTCATCTTTACTACTCACTTTTCTGGACATTTCACTTAAGGAAAATTTTTTTTTTAGTTTGCTGTTTTCTACAGAATAGGGAAAATGTTGTTTAGATTGTAGATAATTGATTTCCACTATATAATTTATAGGAATCAAAGAGCAATATTTGAGGACTCTGGTTAAAAGCCAAAGACATAGAACACTATGGTGAGCAGCATAATCCAACGTCTTTTGCTTTCTTAATCTAAAGATGCAGAGATAAGAAAGGAACTACAGAAGCTAGGAGACAGCAACAGAGGTTAGAAATTAAAGTTAACTCTTCTAGTTAAGACAGTTGTTCACACCTCAAATTTGGAAGCGCACTCACGGTTATGCTTTCACATAGTCTTTTAAAGCTTGTATTAAATAGAATGTTTTTCTAATTTAAGTTTACATTTTACCAAGCATATTGCATTTGAATTGAATTATACATATTTAGTATGAATAATTTCTGTCTTTTTCAGAAATAGTTGTTGCTGAAAGTGTGGTTGTTATAAAGAAATTACTGCAAATGCAACCTGCACAACATGGTGAAATTATTAAACATATGGCCAAACTCCTGGACAGTATCACTGTGAGTATCAATTAAGAGATGTTTGCTGAATTTTATTCAGTAAGTTGTAGTTTTGTTAAAATAAATAGTCAGCCTAAAGGGTAATGGTTAGGAGAGCTGAACTGTCTGGATTCCAATTCTGAGATTCTAAGATTTCTTGCTGTTATAGGAGGGAATTACAAATCTGAATAGGGGAAAGGATAGAATGAGCCTCGTGGTATTAGATTGGAATTGGAGATAGCAGTGTGAGTTTTATATATCAACAGCTAGATGTTGGGTGAGTATATATGCATGTTCATGTGTCATACATGAAATGAATATACAAACATCTGTTTCCCAGAGCTGTCCTTTGAGAGGAGTTAGAAACAATACCATTGAGCACACTTTGTGCACAGATTTTGTTTTTTTAATTGAGATATTATTTTATACTATAAAATTTACTCTTTTGAAGTGTATCATTGGTTTTTGATCACTTATAAGTTGTGCAATCACCAGTATGTAATTGCAGGACCTTTTCATCACCCCTTAAAAAAAATCCATAACTGAGACTGCCCAGTCTCCCTTCACTCTATACCCTGGCCACTACTAATCTACTTTTTTTTATCTTTGTGGATTTGCCTTTTCTGGACAATATGTAGCCTTTTGTTTCTGGCATCTTTCACTTAGCATGTTTTCAAGGTTTGTGTATGTTTTCGAATATAGTACTTCATTCCTTTATATGGTAGATCTTAGTTTTTAAACACAAATCTTGAAGAGTGGAGCAAGATGGCCAAATAGAGGGCTGCAATGATTGTCACCCCTGCAAGAACACGAAATTTTAGCAACTAATTACACACAAAAAAGCACCATCATAACCAAAAATCAGGTGGGCACTCACAGTACCTGGTTTTAACTTCATATTGCTGAAAGAGGCACTGAAGAGGGTAGGAAAGACAGTCTTGAATTGCCAGTGTCACTGCTCTCTCATCCCCTGGCAGCAGCAGTGTGGCATGGAGAATCTCTGCACTAGGGGGAGGGAGAGCACAGGGATTGGGAAGAGAACAAGAGAACAAAGGAAGAGAACAAGAGTCTCTGCCTGGTAATCTAGAGAGTTCTCCCAGATTTATCCAAGCCCACCAAGGCAGTACCTCTACCAGTCTGCAAGAACCACATCATTACTGGGCTTGAGGCCCAAGTCCCTTTGAATAACCTGGAAAGCCTTCCCAAATACGTTAAGCACAAACAAGCCCAGACTGTGAAGACTACAATAAATACCTAACTTCAATGCCCAGAGACTGATGAACATCTGTAAGCATCAAGACCATCCAGGAAAATATGACCTCACCAAACAAACTACATAAGGCATCAGGGGCCAATACTAGAGAAACAGAGAGATACGTGACCCTTCAGACAGAGAATTCAAAATAGCTGTCTTGAGAAAACTCAAAGAAATTCAAGATAACACAGAGAAGGAATTTAGAATTCTATCTGATAAATTTAACAGAGATTGAAATAGTAAAAAAGAATCAAGCAGAAATTCTAGAGTTGAAAAATGCAATTGATATACTGAAGATTGCATCAGAGTCTCTTAGTGGCAGAATTGATCAAGAAGAAGAATTAGTGAGCTTGAAGACAGGTTCTTTGAAAATACACAGTCAGAGGAGACAAAAGAAAAAAGAATATAAAAGAATGAAGCACAGCTATAAGATCTAGAAAATAGTCTCAAAAGGACAAATCTAAGAGATATTGGTGTTACAGAGGAAGTAGAGAAAGGGGTAGGGATGGAAAGTTTATTCAGAGAAATAATATCACAGAACTCCCAAACCTAGAGAAAGATGTCAGCATTGAAGTACAAGAAGGTTATAGAACTTCAAGCAGATTTAACCCAAAGAAGCCTCGAGACATTTAATAATCAGACTCCCAAAGGTCAAGGATGGGAAAGGATCCTAAAAGCGGCAAGAGAAAAGAAGCAACATGCAATTGAAGTCTGATACATGTGGCAGCAGACTTTTCAGTGGAAACTTTACAGGCCAGGGGAGAGTGGCGTGACACAAAGTGCCAAAGGAAAACAACTTTTACCCTAGAATAGTATATCCAGTGAAAATATCCTTCAAATATGAAGGAGAAATAAAGACTTTCCCAGACAAACAAAAGCTGAGGGAGGGATTTTGTCAGCAACAGACCTGTCTTTCTTGTAAGAAATGCTAAAAGGAGCTCTTCAATCTGAAAGAAAAGGATGGTAGTAAGCAGGAAGAAATCATTCAAAGGCACAAAATTCACTGGTAGTAGTATGTACACAGAAAAGCAGAATATTGTAACACTAGAATTGTGGTGTATGAAGTACTCATGTCTTGAATAGAAAGACTAAAACGTGAACTGATTAAACATAACTACAACAACTTTTCAAGACATGGACAGTACAATATGATATAAGTAGAAACAACAAAAAGTGAAAAAGCAGGGTAGAACTTTTATTAGTTTCCTTTTTGCTTGATTGTGTATGCAATCAGTGTTGTCATCAGTTTAAAATAATGGATTATATTAATAAGATAGTATTTGCAAGCTTCATTGTAACCTCTAATCTAAAAACGTAAAGTGGATACACAAAATATAAAAAACAAGAAATTAAATCATACCACTAGAGAAAACCACCTGCATTAAAAGGAAAACAGGAAGAAAGGATGGAAGGAAGAGAAGAACATGAAACAACCAGAAAACAAATAACAAAATGGCAGGAGTGAGTCCTTACTTATCAATAATAACGTTGAATGTAAATGGACTAAACTCTCCAGTCAAAAGACATAGAATTACTGCATGGATAAAAAATCAAGACCCAACGATCTGGTGCCTACAAGAAGCACACTTCACCTATAATGATAGACATAGACTGAAAAAAAAAAAAAAAAAGGGATGGAAAAAGACATTCCATGCTGGTAGAAACCAAAAAAGAGCAGGTGTTGCTATACTTACATCAGACAAAATGTCTG